>NC_091302.1:30807165-30849665 GCF_038502225.1 Cherax quadricarinatus | reverse complement strand
CACCTAGTCTGTACTCCGTCTGTGGTCTTCTTTGCGCATTCCCAGTCTTCATGACTTTGCACTTGGTGGGGTTGAACTCCAGGAGTCAGTTTCCGGCCCAGGCTTGCAGCCTGCGCAGATCCCTTAGTAGTTCCACCTGGTCCTCATCCGATTGAATTCTTCTCATCAACTTCTCATCATCTGCAAACATAGACACTTCTGAGTCTATTCCTTCCGGTACGTCATTCACATGTACCAGAAACCTCACCGGTCCTAGGACCAGTGTGAAAACCCGCTTGTCACAGGCGCCCACGCTGACACCTCGCTATGTACGATGACTGATGTTTTTGCGTCAGGTATTCTCTGATCCATTGCAGTGTCTTTCCTATCATATTTGCCTGGTCCTCCAGCTTTTTCACTATTCTATTGTGTGGCAGTGTGTCAAAAGCCTTCTTACAGTCCAAGAAAACGCAGTCGACCCACCCTTATCTCTCTTGTCTTGCTGCTGTCACCTTGTCATAGAACTCCAGTAGGTTTGTGACACAGAAGTTCCCTTCCCTGAATCCGTGCTGGCTGTCGTTGATAAGCTCATTCCTTTCTAGGTGTTCCACCACTCTTCTCCTGTTAATCTTCTCCATGGCTTTGTGTACTATACATGCCAGTAACGCTGGTCAGTTGTGTGTACTCACCTAGTTCTCACCTAGTTGAGGTTGCAGGGGTCGAGTCCGAGCTCCTTGCCCCGCCTCTTCACTGATCGCTACTAGGTCACTCTCCCTGAACCGTGAGCTTTATCATACCTCTGCTTAAAGCTATGTATGGATCCTGCCTCCACTACATCGCTTCCCAATCTATTCCACTTCCTGACTACTCTGTGGCTGAAAAAATACTTCCCAACATCCCTGTGATTCATCTGTGTCTTCAACTTCCAACTGTGTCCCCTTGTTACTCTGTCCAATCTCTGGAACATCCTGTCTTTGTCCACCTTGTCAATTCCTCTCAGTATTTTGTATGTCGTTATCATGTCCCCCCTATCTCTCCTGTCCTCCAGTGTCGTCAGGTTGATTTCCCTTAACCTCTCCTCGTAGGAGATACCTCTTAGCTCTGGAACTAGTCTTGTTGTAAACCTTTGCACTTTCTCTAGTTTCTTTACGTGCTTGGCTAGGTGTGGGTTCCAAACTGGTGCCGCATACTCCAATATGGGCCTAAAGTACACGGTGTACAAGGTCCTGAACGATTCCTTGTTAAGATGTCGGAATGCTGTTCTGAGGTTTGCTAGGCGCCCATATGCTGCAGCCGTTATTTGGTTGATGTGCGCTTCAGAAGATGTGCCTGGTGTTATACTCACCCCAAAATCTTTTTCCTTGAGAGAGGTTTGTAGTCTCTGGCCCCCTAGACTGTACTCCGTTTGCGGTCTTCTTTTCTCTTCCACAATCTTCATGACTTTGCACTTGGTGGGATTGAACTCCAGGAGCCAATTGCTGGACCAGGTCTGCAGCTTGTCCAGATCCCTTTGCAGTTCTGCCTGGTCTTCGATCGGGTGAATTCTTCTCATCAACTTCACGTCATCTGCAAACAGGGACACCTCGGAGTCTATTCCTTCCGTCATGTCGTTCACAAATACCAGAAACAGCACTGGTCCTAGGACTGACCCCTGTGGGATCCCGCTGGTCACAGGTGCCCACTCTGACACCTCGCCACGTACCATGACTCGCTGCTGTCTTCCTGACATGTATTCCCTAATCCATTGTAGTGCCTTCCCTGTTATTCCTGCTTGGTCCTCCAGTTTTTGCACTAATCTCTTGTGTGGAACTGTGTCAAACGCCTTCTTGCAGTCCAAGAATATGCAATCTGCCCACCCCTCTCTCTCTTGTCTTACTGCTGTCACCATGTCATAGAACTCCAGTAGGTTTGTGACACAGGATAGTAATCAGTTGATTACTATAATTTACTTTGATAATATACGCCTAGACAATTTTGTTATAAATAAACTTATTAAATTTTAATTTCTTTAGTTAGTAGCCTACCAGTTGTAATCCAGAAGCACTATTGAATCTTACTGAATTCTAATGGATAATTGGACCAGGATACTGACTACTTGTTACAAAAACCCAGTAACATGCTGGATGCTAGAAGGGCAGTCCTTTCTAGTATTCACTGGAGATCTCTATGCTTATTAGAAATCTCGTTATTTGTAACATACTTGAAAACGGTTTTATGATTTCTCTGTGCAGCATATTAGTTCCTCACAGTTTCATTTATATGGTCTTCCGCTGATTTTTTTTTTGTTAATAATAACTCCAAGATCCTTTTCTCTATTACTTTCAGTGTCTTGTCACAGTCTATGTTCTTCAAGTGGCCTGATTTTACCTTCTCCAATTAATATTAGATACATTTAATGGTTTTAGCTTTTTAAAGGCTCTTTCTTATGGTTAATCAGTGCTCGTCTTTCTGATATTTTCCAATACGTTTATGTGTCACAATATATTCTTAAAAACTTAAATCTACAGTGCATTTTTTATTTCATTTACATGCTTTTTCGATTTTATTTTCAACAAACCCAAAAACATTAACTATTTTATTCCTCAATAAATTAGAGTTATTCGCAATCTCGTGTTTTGTTTCTTGACTCTAGAAGCGAGTTGTTTAGCTAATACCACCTATTGTTCAATCTCTGTCTTTTCTCTAGTAAATCTTGCTAAACTATCTTCAAAGTAAGATCTATATTTTTCCAGACCTTTCCCCTCCTTCTCTAAACTTTTGTTGACACAGTTATGAAATATCCTGTGCTAGCTGCACCTGATGTTTTAATTCTGACATACACTTTGTTATTCCTGCAAAACTATTTTCTAACTTAGTTTTGTACTCTACTAAACCTTTAAATTCCTTCTCGGTATTATTCTCCTTTAATAGATAATTCATAATCTATCACCTCTCTCTTCTTCCTCACCTCAGCTTTTTTATTTAATATCCTCTGTATTTGTTGTACGGAGATCTATAAATCTTCTAATTCATTATTTAAAGTTGACTTTTCTTTATTTAATTTCTCATTTAATCATACTTGCCTCACCTGAATTTGTTCGGTTTTAGTCATTTATCCAACCATCCACTGATTTCTTTGTCCCTAAGTGTACGTGCACAACTTTGCTTACATGTACATTTTGCCAGAGATCAACAAAAACACTGTTGAACTACTCTGTTTCTTCTTTATATATGCTAAATAGGTTATTCTTGCTCCAGAATATGTTCCCCAATCATATTTTTCTTCTATTGGGAACACTCTTCACATTAAATGCTCTACTCCCTAAACCACAAAACACACACAGTCCTATTTTCCAAGGATGAGGTATCCGACGTCTCCGTCTGTGTGTGTATGTGTACTCTCCTAATTTTACTCACTTAATTGTGGTTGCAGGGGTCGGGTCAAAGCTCCTGACCCCACTTCTTAACGGGTCGCCTCTAAGTCCGCTCTCTCTCTGCTCCATGAGCTTTATCACACCTCTTCTTAAAGCTACGTATGAAACCTGTCTCCTCTACCTCACTATCCACACATTCCCACTTCCTGACAACTCTGTGGCTGATAAAATACTTCCTAACATCCCTGTGACTCATCTGAGTCTTCTTCTTCCACTTGCGACCCCTTGATGTTGTGTCCCGTCTCTGGAACTTCCTGTCTCTGTCCACCTTGTCGATTTCTCTCAGTATTTTATGTCGTTATCGTGTCCTCCTTTTACCCTTCTGTCCTCCAGTGTCGTCAGGTCGAGTTCTCTAAACCTCTCCTTGTAGGAAATGCCCCTTAGCTCCGAGACTAGTCTCGTTGCAAACCTTAGCACTTTCTCTAGTTTCCTGACGTGCTTGGCCAGGTGAGAGTTCCGAACTGGAATTGCATACTCCAATATGGGCCTGACGTACACGGAGTACAAGGTCCGGAACGACTCCTTATTGAGATGTCGGAATGCTATTCTTGGGTTCGCTAGTCGCCCATATGCTGCAGCAGTTATTTGGTTGATGTGCGCCTTAGGAGATGTGCTTGGTATTATACACACTCCAAGATCCTTTTCCTTGAGTGAGGTTTGTAATATTTGGCCTCATAGACTGTACTCTGTCTGCGGTCTTCTTTTCCCTTCCTCGATCTTCATGACTTTGCACTTGGTGGAGTTGAGCTCCAGGAGCCAGTTGCTGACAGTGTGTATGTGTGTTTGTGTACTCACCTAGTTGTACTCACCTAGTTGTGGTTGTAGAGGTCGAGACTCAGCTCCTGGCCCGGCCTCTTCACCGACCGCTACTAGGTCCTCTCTCCCCTTGCTCCATGAGCTTTATCATACCTCGTCTTAAAACTATGTATAGCTCCTGCCTCCACTACATCGCTTGCCAGGCTATTCCACTTCCTAACTACTCTATGACTGAAGAAATACTTCCTAACATCCCTTTGACTCATCTGAGTCTTCAGCTTCCAATTGTGACCCCTTGTTTCTGTGTCCCATCTCTGGAACATCCTGTCTCTGTCCACCTTGTCTATTCCACGGAGTATTTTGTATGTCGTTATCATGTCTCCCCTGACCCTCCTGTCCTCCAGTGTTATCAGACCGATTTCTCTTAACTTTTCTTCATAGGACATTCCCCTTAGCTCTGGAACTAGCCTTGTTGCAAACCTTTGCACTTTCCCTAATTTCTTGACGTGTTTTACCAGGTGTGGGTTCCAAACTGGTGCTGCGTACTCCAGTATGGGCCTGACGTACACAGTGTATAAAGTCTTGAACGATTCCTTACTGAGGTACGGGAACACTATTCTCAGGTTTGCAAAGCGCCCATATGCCGCAGCAGTTATCTGGTTAATGTGTGCTTCTGGCGATATACGTGTGTGCGTGTGTGTGTGTGTGTGTGTGTGTGTGTGTGTGTGTGTGTGTACTCACCTAGTTGTACTCACCTAGTTGAGGTTGCGGGGGTCGAGTCCGAGCTCCTGGCCCCGCCTCTTCACTGATCGCTACTAGGTCACTCTCCCCGAGCCGTGAGCTTTATCATACCTCTGCTTAAAGCTATGTATGGATCCTGCCTCCACTACATCGCTTCCCAAACTATTCCACTTACTGACTACTCTGTGGCTGAAGAAATACTTCCTAACATCCCTGTGATTCATCTGTGTCTTTAGCTTCCAACTGTGTCCCCTTGTTGCTGTGTCCAAACTCTGGAACATCCTGTCTTTGTCCACCTTGTCAATTCCCCTCAGTATTTTGTATGTCGTTATCATGTCCCCCCTATCTCTCCTGTCCTCCAGTGTCGTCAGGTTGATTTCCCTTAACCTCTCCTCGTAGGACATACCTCTTAGCTCTGGGACTAGTCTTGTTGCAAACCTTTGCACTTTCTCTAGTTTCTTTACGTGCTTGGCTAGGTGTGGGTTCCAAACTGGTGCCGCATACTCCAATATGGGCCTAACGTATACGGTGTACAGGGTCCTGAACGATTCCTTATTAAGATGTCGGAATGCTGTTCTGAGGTTTGCTAGGCGCCCATATGCTGCAGCAGTTATTTGGTTGATGTGCGCTTCAGGAGATGTGCCTGGTGTTATACTCACCCCAAGATCTTTTTCCTTGAGTGAGGTTTGTAGTCTCTGACCCCCTAGACTGTACTCCGTCTGCGGCCTTCTTTGCCCTTCCCCAATCTTCATGACTTTGCACTTGGTGGGATTGAACTCCAGGAGCCAATTGCTGGACCAGGTCTGCAGCCTGTCCAGATCCCTTTGTAGTTCTGCCTGGTCTTCGATCGAGTGTATTCTTCTCATCAACTTCACGTCATCTGCAAACAGGGACACCTCAGAGTCTATTCCTTCCGTCATGTCGTTCACAAATACCAGAAACAGCACTGGTCCTAGGACTGACCCCTGCGGGACCCCGCTGGTCACAGGTGCCCACTCTGACACCTCGCCACGTACCATGACTCGCTGCTGTCTTCCTGACAAGTATTCCCTGATCCATTGTAGTGCCTTCCCTGTTATCCCTGCTTGGTCCTCCAGTTTTTGCACCAATCTCTTGTGGGGAACTGTGTCAAACGCCTTCTTGCAGTCCAAGAAAATGCAATCCACCCACCCCTCTCTCTCTTGTCTTACTGCTGTCACCATGTCATAGAACTCCAGTAGGTTTGTGACACAGGATTTCCCGTCCCTGAAACCATGCTGGCTGCTGTTGATGAGATCATTCCTTTCTAGGTGTTCCACCACTCTTCTCCTGATAATCTTCTCCATGATTTTGCATACTATACATGTCAGTGACACTGGTCTGTAGTTTAACGCTTCATGTCTGTCTCCTTTTTTAAAGATTGGGACTTCATTTGCTGTCTTCCATGCCTCAGGCAATCTCCCTGTTTCGATAGATGTATTGAATATTGTTGTTAGGGGTACACATAGCGCCTCTGCTCCCTCTCTCAATACCCATGGGGAGATGTTATCTGGCCCCATTGCCTTTGAGGTATCTAGCTCACTCAGAAGCCTCTTCACTTCTTCCTCGGTTGTGTGCACTGTGTCCAGCACTTGGTGGTGTGCCCCACCTCTCCGTCTTTCTGGAGTCCCTTCTGTCTCCTCTGTGAACACTTCTTTGAATCTCTTGTTGAGTTCTTCACATACTTCACGGTCATTTCCTGTTGTCTCTCCTCCTTCCTTCCTTAGCCTGATTACCTGGTCCTTGACTGTTGTTTTCCTCCTGATGTGGCTGTACAACAGTTTCGGGTCAGATTTGGCTTTCGCTGCTATGTCATTTTCATATTGTCTTTGGGCCTCCCTTCTTATCTGTGCATATTCGTTTCTGGCTCTACGACTGTTCTCCTTATTCTCCTGGGTCCTTTGCCTTCTATATTTCTTCCATTCCCTAGCACACTTGGTTTTTGCCTCCCTGCACCTTTGGGTAAACCATGGGCTCATCCTGGCTTTTTCATTACTCCTGTTACCCTTGGGTACAAACCTCTCCTCAGCCTCCTTGCATTTTGTTGCTACATATTCCATCATCTCATTAACTGGCTTCCCTGCCAGTTCTCTGTCCCACTGAACCCCGTTCAGGTAGTTCCTCATTCCTGTGTAGTCCCCTTTCTTGTAGTTTGGCTTCATTCGTCCTGGCCTTCCTGCTTCTCCCTCCACTTGTAGCTCTACTGTGTATTCGAAGCTTAAAACCACATGGTCACTGGCCCCAAGGGGTCTTTCATATGTGATGTCCTCGATATCTGCACTACTGAAGGTGAATACTAAGTCCAGCCTTGCTGGTTCATCCTCTCCTCTCTCTCTTGTAGTGTCCCTTACGTGTTGGTACATGAAGTTCTCCAGTACCACCTCCATCATCTTAGCCCTCCATGTATCTTGGCCCCCATGTGGGTCCAAGTGTGTGTGTGTGTGTGTGTGTGTGTGTGTGTGTGTGTGTGTGTGTGTGTGTGTGTGTGTGTGTGTGTACTCACCTAGTTGTACTCACCTAGTTGAGGTTGCGGGGGTCGAGTCCGAGCTCCTGGCCCCGCCTCTTCACTGATCGCTACTAGGTCACTCTCCCTGAGCCGTGAGCTTTATCATACCTCTGCTTAAAGCTATGTGTGTGTGTGTGTGTGTGTGTGTACTCACCTAATTGTGGTTACAGGGGTCGAGACTCAGCTCCTGGCCCCGCCTGTGTGTGTGAGTGAGTGTGTGTGTGTGTGTGTGTGTGTGTGTGTGTGTGTGTGTGTGTGTGTGTGTGTGTGTGTGTGTGTGTGTGTGTGTGTGAGTGTGTGTGTGTGTGAGTGTGTGTGTGTTGTGTTGTGTGTTAGTGTGTGTGTGTGTGTGTGTGTGTGTGTGTGTGTGTGTGTGTGTGTGTGTGTGTGTGTGTGTGTGTGTGTGTGTGTGTGCGTGTGTGTGAGTGTGTGTGTGTGTGTGTGTGTGTGTGTGTGTGTGTGTGTGTGTGTGTGTGTGTGTGTGTGTGTGTGTGTGTGTGTGTGTGTGTGTGTGTGTACGTGTGTGAGTATGTGAGAGAGATAGCGAGAGAGAGAGAAAGAAAGAGAGACAGAGAATGAATGAATCTTGGAGTGCATTGAACACATACTGAATTAATATTGAGAAAAAAACCCCAGTTGTTGCCAAGAAACACAAGAGATTAACCGTATATTTCTACCTCTTGCTGAGCTCCTCTTCAGCAGATACAATAAGTGAGCAGAGAGCACGTTAATACAGAGTGAGAGTCACCAGTCAGGCATTGATCATATTATCTAGGAGTGTAGATCATATCTACGGGTGTAGATCATATCATCTAGAAGTGTAGATCATATCTAGGAGTGTAGAACATATCATCTAGGAGTGTAGATCATGTCTAGGGATGTCAGTCATATCATCTAGGGGTGTAGATCACATTCATCTTCAGCAGAGATGAAGATGCTGCATTGCTTCTTTATTATCTGTTTCGTTAGGTCTTCTGTTGTAATTTGGATCAAGAGATTGAATGAAACTTTGGATCATGATATTGGGTAAAAGTTTGCTCATCGTCGCTTTAATAGACATTTTGTCTGTGTCCCTAACCTATTTCTATGTGTCTGTGTGTTGGAATGTTATTCATTGGAAATTTGGCAAACAGCATCTTGACTCTCCTGTTCTCTTGATAAGTTAAAGTTTGTTGTAGATTTAATTAGCGCAGACTCGATTATTTTCTTTTTAGAATTTACAGTTTGTTATGGGTCTGACATTTGCTTCTTGTAGATTTACAGAATGATTGAGATTCTTCATGTGCAGGAACGAAGCTGAATTTTATTGTGCATACCTCACTGGCTTCTTGTGTTCCAATATCCGTTTTCCAGAATGCATCCTGTTTGGCGTATGCATAAGCTTAGAAGCTCCCACACCTCCGTGTGCTGGCTGCGCCATTCTTGTAGGGTTTGGTGGTCCTGTGGTTTAAAGCGTTATGTGGTTCTCACTTACCATGAGGCAGGCCAGTACAACATGGGTTCGAATCCTTGGCTAGCGCAGTGCTGTTATTGATAGATACCACTCGTCCGTGGTCACAATAATATATATATATATATATATATATATATATATATATATATATATATATATATATATATATATATATATATATATATATATATATATATATATATATATATATGCAATAAGATCACAGTAAACAGGTGATTTCAAAATATGCAAAACAACCACTCTGAAAGAATAGAGAAATTCCAAGCGCTTTCGTGACTACTCACATTATCAAGGAACTATGTTCCTTGATAATGTGAGTAGTCACGAAAGCGCTTGGAATTTCTCTATTCTTTCAGAGTGGTTGTTCTGCATATATATATATATATATATATATATATATATATATATATATATATATATATATATATATATATATATATATATATATATATATATTACGCTTGCCGGCTTGGAGGGAGGGAGGGAGCCAGTGTGTGGTGATCCATACATTCTGTGTGTAAACCAAGAACCAACATGGTTTACACGGGCCAGTTTCGGTAGACATCATCGTGAGTATCCACCGGAGATCACAGAGTTGTGACAATCCTCTGCCCGGTGGCCTGGTGGCTAAAGCTCCCGCTTCACACACAGAGGACCAGGGTTCGATTCCCGGCGGGTGGAAACATTCGACACGTTTCCTTACACCTGTTGTCCTGTTCACCTAACAGCAAATAGGTACCTGGGTGTTAGTCGACTGGTGTGGGTCGCATCCTGGGGGACAAGATTAAGGACCCCAATGGAAATAAGTTAGACAGTCCTCGATGACGCACTGGCTTTTTTGGGTTATCCTGGGTGGCTAACCCTCCGGGGTTAAAAATCCGAACGAAATCTTATCTTATCTTATCTTATCAGTGAAAGTGCAGTGTGCATGTTGGGATTTGGGGAGTAGCGGTGGTGAGGGGATCCTGCCAGTGGAGGTGTGGAGGAGGTTTTGTTTACATCTGTGACCGGCCGGGGTCGTGGGTTGGGGGAGGAAGTGGCCGCCCACGACACTGTCATTGGATGGTGAACAGAAGAACACTCGGTTAATAGTATGAGCATGGTGATTAGTGTGCCAAATGGAGAGGGTTTTTTCTAAATGGAACAATAAGTGTATAACAATTAGCAAAAGTTAGTCAGTGATGTGCATCTTGAGCGAACACACAGGGCCACTCCCTCCCCCCCCCATCCCTGATCCCCTCCCCTCATCCAAGCCTAGGACCACTGACTTCTTGACCAAGGGTGTTGCCGTTTCTTGTCCCACCAGTTACAAGTTCCGCCGCTCGCTACTCCCCCACCCTCATCCCCCATGCATCCATGCTGTCCTTCACCCGTCACCCCACAGCTGGCGCCCTCCCACCCCCACAATATCAGCAATGTCACAATTAGTCGCGGGTTCCCAGGAATCTTCACGACAGAGCCAAAACTGTCGTTCACGAGGCATCTGCCGGGTGTGCCACAGGGAATGTGCACTCAGTCCCACAACTGGCAACATCCGTGCACACAATGGATGTCTAGGCTCCAGGAGAGCTCCAAATGAGAACAACCAACAGCCTCCCCCAGCAGACAGGGCTGACAGCTACCGTCACTTCACCTCTACAGAGGTCCTCAAATCTGCAATCAAGTTAACATCCACCAGGACTCTGACACACATCCCCAAAGCAGCTCGCCCTCAAGCTGCTAGCAAATTCACTGACCTTCTGAAGAAAGTCAACGATGCTCCTTCAAATAACAGATCCTGGCACAACTTGCTGCTTTTTGGCAATGCCTGTTTGGCTGTCCCACCAAGGAGGGACAAGTCACTAGCAGCACATGTTATTAGGGCAATAAATGCATTCCTAAGGGATGACAACCTCGTCCGTCTCTCCCCTAGGACGACAAACACCCGCTGGGCAAATGCCAACAACAGGACACCCGACGCCTCAAAAATCAGAGCCCAAATTAGCAAAAAAATAAAAGAGAGTAATACTATTGGAGCTCTGAGGCTTATAACCAGTGAGGATACCATCGCTCCCAAGGACGTCAGCACTGCGCAAGCTCTGAAGGACAAACATCCACCCAGGGCTCCCAGTACCAGCATTGACCTCCCTGACATTGCAGCAGACGAAGAACATCTAACCTTACAGGATGCTGATGTGTATAAAGCTGCTATGTCATTTCCACAGGGCTCAGCAGGAAGTTTCACGGTTTAAGGCCTCAACAGTTAAAACAAATACTCAATCCAGCACTTGGTGAGGTTTCAGAGAGGCTGCTGTCTGAACTCACCAAATTTTCCAACCTGTGCCTGGCTGGCAGTGTCCCAGAGGCCATCAGACCCCTTTTCTTTGGTGCCTCATTGTGTGTCCTCCGGAAAAAGGATGGCGGAATCAGGCCCATTGCAGTGGGTAACACCCTTCGGCACCTAGTTGCCAAGGCTGCAGTAAGAAGGGTGAGTCAAGAGGCTGCTGCAATGCTGAAACCAACTCAGATCGGTTTCAGCGTTCAAAAGAGCTGTGAAGCAGCTACCCACACAGCAGGAGTATATATCAAAAACATGTCCGATGAAAAAGCCTTGGTCAAATTGGACTTTGCCAACGCTTTCAACTCAGTCAGAAGGGATGCTGTTCTCCAAGCAGTTTATAGAAACTTCTTCCCTTTATCCCTTCATAGAATTGTCTTATAGTGTGACTTCTAAACTATTGTTTGGGGACAATGAAACTGACTCATGTGAGGGCATGCAACAGGGGGACCCTCTCGCAACGTTTCTATTCTGTTTGGTCATCAAGAAAGTCACAGAAGCACTTTCCAGTGAGCTCAATATCTGGTTCCTGGACGATGGTACCCTACCTGGAACAACAGAATCTCTCCTAGAGGACATCAGTAAAATTAAAGACATGGGAGAAAGCCTGGGCCTTTCTTTAAACCCCACCAAATGTGAAATAGTTTCTACCAATCAACAGATGATCCAGAATATTAGTGCCGTTTTACCAGGAGCACGAGCCATTGATCCAGCCAATAGCACTCTCCTTGGTGCTCCTCTTGGGTCCAATGCCATCGATCTGATTCTAGAAAAAAAAGTCTCAGACTTCAAGACGATGGAAAGCAGGATGAAAGACACTGACACTCATGATGCCTTCTACCTACTCACCAGGTGCCTGTCAATCCCAAAACTTACCTACTTTCTGAGATGCTCCCCAGCCTTCAGCAGACCAAAACTCAAGGAATATGACTCTCTCCTAAAGACCATGCTAGAGAGTGTATTGAATCTTTCCTTTGAAGATGGACAGTGGTTGCAAGCCTCACTTCCGGTCAGGCTTGGGGGGCTAGGAGTATGCAGATCCTCCCAGATTGCACTACCAGCTTTCCTATCCTCTTCCATAGCATCAAACGAGTTGATAAGACAAATTCTTCCTGATACCCTCAGTGACTCAGCAGGAATAGAAGACCCTAGCTATGCCAGTGTCATCACTGAATGGGAGACTCTTTCTGCTCCAGCAGCAAACCCTAGTGCAGCACTGGCTCACAGTCAAGCTGGGATGGCCTGATCACTGAAAAAGTGCTTGCCAACATGCTCAGGGTTGCAACATCAGATAGGGAGATTGCCTGTCTCCAGGCTGTGAGCTCACATCACTCTGGGGGCTTCCTTCAAACAGTTCCCATATCGGCTATGGGAATGCGGTTCGACACTAAGACCCTCTGTATTGCAGTGGCTCTGCGCCTTGCTGCCCCAATTCATACAGAATATACGTGTATTTGCGGCGAAGCACAAGCAGACCAATATGGTCTACATGGTTTTAACTGTTCCAAAACCAAGGGCTGGCATGCAAGACACAATGAGGTCAATGACATCATTAAGAGAACCCTTGCTAAAGCTGGATGCCCAGCCGAGAGGGAGCCCTGATCACTAGCAGCCAACAATACCCACAACCCAGCAAACCGCCCCGACGGGATCACCATCTATCCTTGGAAGAATGGCAAGCTCTTAGCATGGGACTATACCTATGTGTCCACACTGGCCGACACCTATATCCATCACAGTGTGGGGCGACAGGGAGGAGCTGCTGACCACAGGGAGGAGTGCAAGATTAGCAAGTACAGGGACATAAGCCAACAGTATCAACTTGTCCCAGTGGGATCAGAGACCTTGGGATCATGAGGAAAAAATGTTACATGTTTCCTCAAAGAATTGGGTTCCAGACTCATCGACACCACCAGAGACCCAAGGGCAGCCACTTTCATGTTCCAGTGCCTCAGCGTAGCCATCCAGAGGGGAAATGCTTGCTGCATACTTGGCTCGCGTCCAGCCTCGGAGGAGCTGGAGGAAATTCATGATCTTTGATACATTGTGCTATTGTATTCATGTTTATGTTTTTCTGTAAATGTATTGTGTTTATTAATAAATGTTCACATAGAACATCAAATATAGGGGGTGATAGGAGAAGAAAATATTCAACCAGCTCCAGGGAGAACCTTGAGTTTTCCCTGAGGTACGTTTATTGTCTTCTCTGAGGATGAGACTCCCCATTCCAGCCATAGAGGTGGTACTATATATATATATATATATATATATATATATATATATATATATATATATATATATATATATATATATATATATATATATATATATATATATATATATATATATATATATATATATATATATATATATATATATATATATATATATATATATATATATATATATATATTTATATGTCGTGCCGAATAGGCAGAACTTGCGATCTTGGCTTAAATAGCAACGCTCATCTTGCCATATAGGACAAGCAAAAATTTGTGTATGCAATAATTTCGCCAAAATCATTCTGAACCTAACGAACAAAATGTATTTAACTGTGTTTGTTTAGTATTAAATTATTGTAAACAAATCTAAAATATATTTAGTTGGGTTAGGCTAAAATAAATTGTTCTTGTTATAATAAGGTTAGGTAAGTTTTCTAAGATTCTTTTAGAGCAAAATTAAAATTTTTTACATTAACATTAATGAAAAAAATATATCTTTAAACGTATAAGAGAAAATTTTAGAAAGGGCTTAATTTTAAATGAGTTCTTGCTAATTGACTAGTTTTACATATTCGGCACGACATATATATATATATATATATATATATATATATATATATATATATATATATATATATATATATATATATATATATATATATATATATATATATATATATATATCTTCCTGATCGAGTTTATTCAGGCTGGAGAATCCCAAGGATCACACATGTGTTAGCCTGTGTAACCCTAAGTAAGGGTTGTGTACTGTGATTTTTTATTCTTTTTTTTTTTCAAAGCTCATAAGGAAGAGCTTCACACAGTTTTTTTTTTTTTGTTTTTTTTTTTTGTGGAATGGCGACTGAAATAATATTGTGAGGGAAAAGTTCAGTAGATAGGAGTAGCGAGGGAGTATATAGTAACAATAGTTTCATTGCCGGCTACTTGTTAAGGTAGGGTAAGTCAAGCTCCCGCTATTCCCGCCTTCTTTCCCCCACCCCGAAAGTGATAGATTGACTGCCGGCTGCTTGTTAAGGTAGTGTCAGTCTAGCTCCCACTATCCCTTCCCCTCCCTCTTGCCCCCCCCCCCCCCGAAAGGTGACGTGTGGGGCTCTGGTCAAACAGTAAATCACTCGACTCACAGCTCCCAACACTACTGTAAGTACATGCCTGCCTTGTATTCTAGTGGATTTATTGGTTGAAAGCTTCACTTTTGACCAATAATAAACTTAGTCCTTTCAGTCTTGCTCTAAGTTGACTGTTGTAATAATCACCACGTCTTTTAGGTATTGTACTTATCATGGAGAGTGATTTCTTAAGCAGTGGGTAACCTGTCTATCTTTTCAGCTTGGATGACAGAGATGGTCACCTGTCAATCAACGAGTAAAATTGAAGGAGACGGACTAACGTCCTGGAGACGTCCCATATTGGATTTACTTGCTTGTGCACTTGTATGAAGAATCAGGACATAACCCCTCATCATTACAGCGGTCAAGAACCTGATCTCCTGTCATCGGGAAAGATTACTTACAGAAACTAGAACGAGCCAGTGGGTTCTAACCAACACCTGCGACCCCCCCCCCCCTCCCATCATCAGCAACGGCTACGATTTCAACAACACTGTGTCACCAACACCAGACACCCAAGTTTTAAATTAGCGTTGAATTCAGTTATTTATATTTTTCATTTTTCATTTTCTTTAATGTAGGATTAATATTTCATATTTAAGTGTTTTATATTTTATATGTTCTGTATAATAAAGTGTTTATGTTTGTCTGTTATTATTTCTTTTTCTATTCATTAATTTTCCTGAGGAGGAGCCAGCTTTGGTAATACTGTCTGAAGTTGTTACAGAGCTGAGTAAGCCTTCACAAGTGGCGACCTTGCCAGGATCAACTCTACTGAATCAAGATTCAACTCCATCTCGAATCTACCATTGGAATTTCAACGAGGCATACCACAGATGGTTACCACAAGCCATGAGTAATCATTCTCTATGGTAGGACTACAGTACAGGTATTTGAAAGATTTGGTGATTGTTATAGTCTCAATTTATTGTAAGTCAAGTCAGGCAGGATATAATATTTAATTCTGCCATCTTTTTGTGTGAGCTTGAAACACTTTGGAGGATTAGACTCTAGGGACCCGAGATTTTCCAGTGACAATTTGTTTCATCGAGCTCTTTATTATATCAAGGGAACTGTCGTAGGACACTCTTGATTTGTTGGTGAGAAGATTGGATGGTCATGGGACCCCATTCTACTTACTGTTTGCTCGGAGCCGGCATAGAACCCTTCGTTTTCATTAATACATATTGTTTAATTGAAGCAGGGATCGAGCCCTCTGATTTATTTAGTTTGAGCGGAGCAGGAATTGAACCCTCCATTTTCTTTAATACCCATTTCATTTTCCCCTGGTAGTTTAAGTTATTCTTGCAAATGGAGGAATACCAGTTTTGGATGAATGCTGGAAGTAAGTTAGGAATAACAGGGAAAAATTTAGAATCTTTCATTAGTGCTAAGATCCAGGAAAGACTTGAAAGAGAGAGAATAGAAAGAGAAAGAGAAGACAAAAAGGAGCATGATAGACATGATCGTGAGGAGAGAGCTAAAGTACATGAAGAACAAGTTAAATTAAGGGAACTTGAGGAAAGAGCAAAGGACAGAGAATATGAGTTAAGGGAGAGAGAAAAGGATCGCAAGCTCGAAAAAGCTCGCCTTGAATTAGAGAATAAAAAGTTAACTTTCTCACAACAGCAATTAGATGAAGGAGTAATGGAACAACGTGCAGCTAGTGCACATATTCCAACACCTAATTTACCTCCCTTCACAGAGGGGTAAGACATAACTTTATACATTATCAGGTTTGAAAATACAGCTACCCTCTGTGAATGGCCTGCTGACACTTGGGCTACCAGGTTAGGAATGTTATTTTCTGGTACCGCTTTGAATATCTATGCAACTTTGTCGCAGGATATCATATGTAATTATAACCTACTGAAGAAGGCAATCCTTAAAGCATATCAAAAAACCACTAATTCTTACAGGAAAGATTTCAGGTATGCCACCTTACAGCCTGGCCAGAACTTTCAGCAGTTAGAGGTAACACTCTTTCGTTTGTTCGACTTTTGTTCAGGAATTGATCGCAGTTATGAATCTCTTAGAGACTTCATGGTTGCTGACCGGTTCCTGACAGCTCTTTCCCATCAGATACGAACATTCATCAGAGAATGTAACCTGATTAAAGCTGAGGAAATTGCTGAGGCTGCTGACCTGTATGCTGAGGTTCACAATTCCTATGAAGACCTAAAGGGATCGAACCCTAAGGGCAAGGGTTCATCAGACCTTAAGAAATCAAAGCCTCTAGTGGAAAGTAAAATGACTTCTTTTATTTCTGTTTGTCATTTTGTGGTGTTAAGGGACATAAACGTCCAGATTGTCCTTCTAAGAAGGTCCAAAAAGTTGGAAGATGTTTTAAAGACTGTAATGACCAAGCACCCTTCTGTTCAGGAACAGTTAATGGACTTAATGTATCTACCATTTTACGAGACACTGGATGCACATGTATAGTCATTTCTGATAAGCTGTTCCCTAACCTTAAAGGAACTCATTCCTCTGCTATACTTTCAGACTACTTGGGCCGTACGGACACTTTTCCTACCATCCGTTGTTACATTAGGTCTAAATGGTTCACAGGTTGGTCTGAAGCCGTACTAGCTCCCATCACTTCTTGCTACGTACTAATAGGTAATGTAAAAGGTGTTATTCTTCCTTCTGAGGTTGACCTTTCATCACCAAAGATGGACATAGGTGTTTCAGATCCTCTTTCTGTAGAGTCAGAGAAGTCCCTCGAAAGTTCAGATGAGACAATGTCTCGTGAGATTCATGTGGGATTAAAAACCAGTGATGATACTCTCGAAAGCGAGGTAGCAGGATCACCGGTTCACTTGTTAGATGAAAGTGAAGATATCACCTCCGATACCATAAATGTCTTGACTAGGGCTCAGACCAAAGCCCAGGCTTCTCCTACTGTCCATCCTTTGATTTTCCCTGACTTCAAGCCTTTAGATATATCAAAGGACACTTTTGTCAATTTACAACATAATTGCCCTTCTCTTCAGAATTGCCATAATGCCGCTAATCAAAACCAAGTTATCCAAAGGAAAAACTTTTCATATAAATTTGAATATATAAAAGGTATCTTGTACAAGTCAGTATTCAAATTAAATTCAGATGAGACAGACTATTCCATCTTAGTTGTTCCAAGTCAATGCAGAGACACTGTTCTTAAAATGGCTCGTGACCTGCCAGTGGCCGGACATTTCTCGAATCGTAAAACGTTAAATAAAATTAGGGAAACCTATTTTTGGCCAAAAATGTCCTCAGATGTCACTACCTATTGTAGATCGTGTAAAGTTTTCCAACTGTCATCCTCCAGAGGTACCAGGCGAGTACCTATGGTCAAAATGCCAGTCTTTACGCTATTGACATCGTTGGTCCTTTATCTCCACTTTCATCTGGGGGACATAGATATATATTAACATTAGTTGATTATGCTTCGAGTTTCCCTGAAGCCGTTCCCTTAAAGACCATAACTACTACAGAGGTGGCTGAAGCCCTTTTGTCCATCTTCTCCAGAGTGGGCATCCCTAGAGAAATTTTGTCTGACCGTGGGACACAATTCACATCTGACTTAATGCAACATCTATACCAACTTCTGGGAGTGAAGCCTTTCTTCACCACACCCTATCATCCCAGCTGTAATGGGAGGATTGAGCGCCAGCATTCTATTCTCAAGTCCATTTTAAGGAAACTTTGCTCCCTTAAACCTAAGGAGTGGCATCGTTACCTACCCTGTGCTTTGTTTGCCATGAGGGAAGTTCCCAGTGACTCTTTAGGGTTTTCACCTTTTGAACTTCTCTATGGTAGACAGGCCAGAGGCCCATTGTCCATCCTTCATGACTTATGGACTATTGAGGACGTAAAGGCTGAGGTTCAGTCTTCTTATCAGTTTCTCCTTGACCTTAGATCCAAACTTGAGGAGACCTCTGACATAGTTTCGAAAAACTTAAGCTTGTCAATGGACCAGTACAAAACATATTTTGATTCCAAAAGTCAGAGGAGAAGTTTTAAAGTAGGAGATGAAGTTCTGGTACTTTTGCCGATCAAGTCAAATAAATTATTAGTAGCATGGAAAGGTCCATATAAAGTATTAAAAATTAGTGGGAAAGTTGACTACCTCATAGAAGTCAAGGGGAAACCTAAACTTTATCATATCAACATCCTTAAGAAATATTACCGAAGAAATTCGGTTAACTGCCTTAATAACTTTGACTTAGTTTTTCCACACGAACTTGATACGACAACTGAAGAATGTAAAGTGTGTGTAATTGACACCTCTAACTTAGACTGTGATGAAGAACTACATGACTTGGTGACTCTTGACCACTCGGGCGCAACCAACATTAATATTAATGAATCTTTGGATGACCATAAGAGACATGAACTACTTCAATGTGTGAGTAACTTTTCAGACGTCTTTACTGATATTCCAGGTGTTACCTCCACGGTAGTCCATAAGATTGACTTAGTGACAGACGATCCTATCAAACAGAAATTATACCCAGTTCCAGTTCACCTTAGGGATGCATTTGACCGAGAGGTAGACAGATTATTAAAACTATAGATCATTGAACCCTCAGTATCTGCATATTGCTCACCAGTAGTCATGGTTAAGAAGGAGGATAATTCATATAGACCTGCTATTGACTTCAGAGGCCTTAATGCTATAACTCGGTGGGATGCTGAACCTATACCCTTGATAGATAGTGATCTACACAAATTTTATGACGCTTCCTTCTTTTCAGAGATTGATATTGCGCAGGCATATCATCAAGTAATGTTAGATCCTTCTTATAAGCAGTACACCGCTTTTCCTACACACCAAGGACTGATGCAATATAGAACTATGCCCTTCGGTTTAGTAACTGCCTGTGCTACCTACGTGAGACTGATGAGAAAGATCTTGGGTAATTTGCCTAATGTTTCAGTTTATTTTGATAACATTTACGTAATGACATCCACGTGGGGCGAGCATATCCAAACATTAACATCAGTTTTGCGTAGGTTACGCTCACATGGCCTCACTGCCAAGCCGAAGAAATGCTTCCTTGGGTATAACAAGATTAGATATCTTGGACTGATACTTTCTAATAACTCTCTACAGCCTCTCCCCAGTAAGATCAAAGCTTTATTAGAATTTAAATTCTCCAAAACCAAGAAGCTCATGCGTAGCTTTCTTGGTTCTGTAAATTTTTATGCACGGTTTATCCCGAACCTTACTGATCTTACAGGCATCTTATCCGACTTCCTTAAAAAGTCTGTGAAGGAACCTCTTGAACTTTCCGACGTAGCTCGGGAAAAGTTTAATGAGATTAAAAATATCTTTTCGAAAGACCCTATACTTAAGATTCCAGATATTAATAAAACATATTGTTTGAGAACTGATGCCTCCAATACTGGCTTAGGTGCAGTGTTACTACAATACCATGATGGTACTCCTTTCCCTGTATGCTTCCTAAGCCGGAAACTCCTTCGCACAGAAACGAGATACTCCACCATAGAAAAGGAATGTTTAGCCCTTGTGTGGGGTATCTCCAAACTTAAATTTTATTTGCTGGGAAAAGAATTCATTTTAGAAATGGACCACAAACCTTTGATATACCTAGAAACTTTTAAGGGAACCAACAGTCGCCTCTTGAGGTGGACATTGGCACTCCAGGCTTTTAAGTTACATATTGTGTATATCAATGGTTCATCCAATTATTTCTCTGACTGGTTAAGTCGTGACAGTCAGTAGAAGATTTGTTGCCTTACGCGACTTCCACATGTTAGAACTTTTTCCTCGCCTATTCTTCTTATACTCCTTGACTATAAGTCTTGGTATGGGGGAGTGTGAGGGAAAAGTTCAGTAGATAGGAGTAGCGAGGGAGTATATAGTAACAATAGTTTCATTGCCGGCTACTTGTTAAGGTAGGGTAAGTCAAGCTCCCGCTATTCCCACCTTCTTTCCCCCACCCCTAAAGTGATAGTTTGTCTGCCGGCTGCTTGTTAAGGTAGTGTCAGTCTAGCTCCCACTATCCCTTCCCCTCCCTCTTCCCCCCCCCCCGAAAGGTGACGTGTGGGGCTCTGGTCAAACAGTAAATCACTCGACTCACAGCTCCCAACACTACTGTAAGTACATGCCTGCCTTGTATTCTAGTGGATTTATTGGTTGAAAGCTTCACTTTTGACCAATAATAAACTTAGTCCTTTCAGTCTTGCTCTAAGTTGACTGTTGTAATAATCACCACGTCTTTTAGGTATTGTACTTTTCATGGAGAGTGACTTCTTAAGCAGTGGGAAACCTGTCTATCTTTTCAGCTTGGAGGACAGAGAAGGTCACCTGTCAATCAACGAGTAAAATTGAAGGAGATGGACTAACGTCCTGGAGACATCCCATATTGGATTTACTTGCTTGTGCCCCTCAAGGAAGGTTCCTTGATGTTGGTGAGGGGCTCTTGATTTAGGGAATTGGATCTGTGCTCCAGTTCCCCGAATTAAGCCTGAATGCCTTCCACATCCCCCCCCCCAGGCGCTGTATAATCCTCCGGGTTTAGCGCTTCCCCTTGATTATAATAATAATAATACTTGCTTGTGCACTTGTATGAAGAATCAGGTCATAACCCCTCATCATTACAGCGGTCAAGAACCTGATCTCCTGTCATCGGGAAAGATTACTTACAGCCACTAGAACGAGCCAGTGGGTTGTAACCAACACTTGCGACCCCCCCCTCCCCATCATCAGCAACGGCTACGATTTCAACAACACAGTGTCACCAACACCAGACACCCAAGTTTTAAATTAGCGTTGAATTCAGTTATTTATATTTTTCATTTTTCATTTTCTTTAATGTAGGATTAATATTTCATATTTAAGTGTTTTATATTTTATATGTTCTGTATAATAAAGTGTTTATGTTTGTCTGTTATTATTTCTTTTTCTATTCATTAATTTTCCTGAGGAGGAGCCAGCTTTGGTAATACTGTCTGAAGTTGTTACAGAGCTGAGTGAGCCTTCACAAATATATCTAGCTGGATTTCTGCATACAGTGTTGTGTCAATTAATTATTATTTTCGGAAGACTTGATGATGAAGCTTACCTTCTCTTCGACGACCTACGGGAACACGCAGTTCCCAAAATCGATCTGCAGCTAAAGCGAGATAGATGGACAAATCTCCTTTCGCCTTCTGCCCATTTCACCTAACAGTAAGCAGATGATAAGTTAGACGCATTGGGCAATACCCAGGTGTTGCACATGTGTCTAATTTACCAACTTGTCGGTTCTTAGAACCGTTTATCTACACATTAACTAGATACCTAGGAGTTAAGCGATGACTGAGAGTTTTATCCTGGATAAGACTAAGAGTTTCAAGTAACAATGAAGACGGGATACAACTGGCTCTGTAAATAATATTATATTGTCTTGAAGCAATTAACTCAAGCGTATGTTCATAAAGTAGAATATATCTCAATACCGTTGCTGGTGTCATTCATAACTAACAAAACGGAAATGAAAATTGGATGACGTTTCGGTCTGTTTTGTGTCCTTACCAAATTAGTGATAAAGGCAAGCAATGAAAAAACAATTCCGGGAATATGAGTAATGTATAGGTTGTGTACAAAAGCTGATTCAAAAATTTGTGTTTGTGAATGTTCGAAAAGAACGCTGGTGGTGTCAACTAAATAAAAACTTCTCTTGTATTCACATCTGTCAGAAAGAGTGTTGTCAGTGTCACCAGTGTACTGGAGTGGGTAAAGGGAGCATGAAACAGAGTAAACACTCCAAGTATCATTGTATTCGTTTGAGGTAAAGCAATTTTAATATCCAGATGATGACAAAGAACAGAAAAGTGAATAAAAAACCTCAAAACAAATGTACGAAGATGAGAAGAGAAGCAGAATATCGATACAGGAACAGTCGCAACTAAAGTGAAATTAGAATCTAAAGTGATACACAGCCACATCAGAATAAAGACTGCAGTGAGGGACAGTTAGTAAGATTATAGAATTAAGGATATCTTACGAATAATGATATAGTCCTTGAAAAACTGATAAGACAATTCAAAATAATTGTCTCTGCAGAATTAGAAGTAACACCAAAAAGACGAGTCTGGGCAATAGTCACACAATATACCAGCGAGTTAATTGAACACATTGACAGCACTGGGACTTGACAAGTTATTACTCTTGGCTCATAGAGAGTAGCAGTATGGAGAAAACAGAAAAAATATTTATGTCACATGAAACTGGACAAGTGCCAAAAAAAAAGTTGGACAATGAGAATATATACCAAAAATGAAGAAAATAATTAGGGTGCTGGAGCTCATGAGGAGTAACAACTTCAAAAACTTCAACCAGTATAGATTTAGAACGGGAAATCCTGCCTCACGAGTCCACCAAGTTATACAAGAGATATAAAGGAAGCTGCTGGGAGAACAGAATATGTGCTACATTAGAAAAAATGCTATTGAAGCTGAGTGATCGTCATTGATGAAGTATCAGGAGCGTGAAGAGTGAGGTTCCAAAAGAAGTCAGCATAGAGACTAATGATAAACACAAATGAAATGTCAGAAAAAGCTCTGTTTATCTTCGCTGATGGACAATGTAAAGCTAATGAGAATAAAAACCGGAAATGATTAACTTGTATAGGGCGTAGGGAGAGTTACACAAGTAGTTCCTGGGATTCAGACTGGCAAGTGAAATATTAAAGTTACTGAATCAGGGAGAAAGAAACTGTAACTGTAACACTGGTTAACAGTTTTTGAAAAGTTGTATGCTTCTTAAATGACATTAGTTAATTTTTATGTATTTTCATGTCCTGAATCCAAATGTCACCTTGAAAAATGCTTATTGGCTATAGGTTTAAAGATACGAGACATGTAATATTTGATTATTTGATTATAACGTACAATATGTGTCAGTACCTACTCTCTGCCTTTATGCTTGACGCTTATAGTGGGCTGAAGAACCACCTCTTGCCAATGTCCAATAATAGTCTGCAACCATTCTTGTGCCCCATTTACCCTGCTACCATTTTTCCATGGTTGAAATATCTTGGTGAAACCTTTCACAATGTTCGTCACTAACTGCTCCACAGTTCACTGGAAAAAAATCTAAATATGAGTCTAAAAAGTGGACTTTAAGTGACATCCTATGTTCTCGTAAGCCTTGATGAGGTTTTCCACCAATTCTTCATAGTTACCTTCCCTTCTGTTTCCGAGAAATCCCTTCGCTACTAACTTCAGTGCTTCCCAAGCAGCTTTCTCCTCTCCATGAAAATCTGATTAAAAATCACCATCTTTAAGAAGCTCTCGAATCTGAGGACCATTGAAGACTCCCTGACTCCCTATCTTATCTTAGCGTCGCTCAGTGAGGGGAATTTTGATGGGAAATACTTGAATCCCTGACCGGATTTGTCCATAGCTTTTACAAAGTTTTTCATGAGCCCCAGATATATGTGTAATGGTGGTAGTAAAATTTTGTTTGGTTCAATGAGAGGTGGATGTTGAGCATTTTTCACCCCAAGCTCCAATGATTGACGCGGTTAGCCCATCTCTCCTGTGTTGGTGACATAGTCAGCAGGTTGGATAATATTACGTCAGGTAATGGGAACAAGCCCATTATCTGTCTTAGTGCTGGTGCAAATGACATTGGGAAGGGCAGGAGACAGGAGCTACTAGATAAGTACAGGTCAGCCATAGAAGTAGTCAGGTCTATCATATGTAGCATCTTGCCTAGAAGGGGAGTGGACAATTAATGGATGTCTAGGGCAATTGGAATAAATTGCTGGCTAGACAAGTACTGCAAGGAACTTGCAATCGCATTCATTGATAACTGGGACAAATTTTATGGCAAGCATGATATGTATGCAAGGGATGGGGTTCATCTCTCTGGGGCTGGAGTGGTTGCATTAGCCAATTCGATTGAGGGGGTCATTGATGAATTGTCTAGGACTTTAAACTGATAGATTATAAAGGTATGGGTGTTTGTGGGAAACAATCAGGCTGCAGCATTATTGTTGGAAACAGCAGATATTACCAGGATACCTCAGGGATATGTTTAAAAGACAATATTCAAAATAAAGTTCCTAATAAAGACATAGCAACTGATCAACAAAGAGAGATAGTAGAGGGCAACGAGTGACTAGCTCCCTTAAGGTTTACTATACAAATAGTAGGAGTCTAAGAAATATGATAGATGAACTAAGATTACTCGCAAGTGTAGGTAATATAGATATTATTGCTATAACTGAGACCTGGTTTAATTTGAAGGATAGAGAAATGCCTTCTGAATGCAGCATAAAGGGTTATAAACTATTCCACACTGATTGGGTCAACAGGAAGGGTGGTGGAGTGGCGATGTATGTCAGAGATAATTTAAATTGTTGTGTCAGACATGATATAAGTTTAGAAACATCGGACACAAAATCTGTTTGGCTACAGTTTCTCGAGGGGTATGAAAAATTCATTTTGGGTGTGATACATAGGCCCCCAAACCTTGATAGGCAGTGCAGTAAGCTGCTATGGCACGAAATTCATAAGGCATCTAGGTATGAAAATGTTGTGTTAATAGGGGATTTTAACTTTAGACAAATTGATTGGAACAATTTGACAGGAAATCTTGAGTCTAGTGACTTTCTTGATACAGTTCAGGATTGCTTTTTAAAACAGTTTGTGACAGAACCAACTAGAGGAAACAATCTGCTTGACTTGGTTCTTGCCAACAAAGATTCACTAATTAATAATCTTGAGGTTAATGATGAGCTTGGGGAAAGTGATCACAAATCACTTAGTTTCAATATATTATGGAATTACCCAGTAAACTGCAATCAAGTCTCTCTCCCAGACTTTCGATTGGCTGATTTCATGGGACCGAAAAATTACCTGGGTGGGTTAAATTGGGATGATCTGACTATGGGTCAGGTAGCTGGTGTTGGTTGCCAATATGACGTTTTTCAGAGCATAGTTCTAGCTGCTCAGTCAACTTTTATTCCGAGTAGGGAAATTAGATCTAACAAAAATGATCCCAAACGGATGAACAATAAATTAAAACATCTCACTGGTCAAAAGAGAGGCATTTTTATGCGTGTCAAAAGAGGGGATGAGCAATTAAGAAATCAATATCAATTAAAGAGAGAAATAAAAAAAAGGAATAAGAAAAACTAAAAGGGATTATGAGGCTAATGTTGCAAGGGATTCGAAGACTAACCCAGAAGGGTTCTTCAAGGTATACAGAAGTAAAATCAGAGACAAGATAGGCCCACTCAAGAGTAGCTCAGGTTAGATCACTGACAGTGATAGGGATATGTGTGAGATTTTCAATTCTTACTTCCTCTCAGTTTTTACTCAGGAAGATACTAGCGAAATTCCAGAAATAATAAATTATGTAGAACAGGACGATAATAAACTATGCACGATTGCAGTAACTAGTGACAGGTCCTCAGACAAATAGAGAAATTAAAACCTAACAAATCCCCAGGCCCTGATGAACTGTTTGCAAGGGTTTTAAAGGAATGTAAAGAGGAACTTTGCAAACCTTTGGCTAATCTTTTCAATATATCACTACAAACTGGCATAGTACCTGATAAGTGAAAAATGGTAAATATAATACCTGTTTACATGGCAGGTGACAGGTCCTTAGCTTCGAACTATAGACCAGTAAGCCTTACCTCCATAGTGGGAAAATTTATGGAATCAATAATTGCCGAGGCAATTCGTAGCCATCTTGATAGGTATATATTGATAAATGAATCTCAACACGGTTTTACTAAGTGGCGTTCCTGTCTTACGAATTTAGTAACTTTTTTTGCTAAGGTGTTTGAGGAGGTAGATCATGGTAATGAATATGATATTGTGTATATGGACTTCAGTAAGGCTTTCAGTAGAGTTCCACATCAGAGACTTTTGAGGAAACTTAAGGCACACGCAATAGGAGAAATTTTTTCCTGGATAGAGGCGTGGTTGACAAATAGGCAGCAGAGAGTTTGCATAAATGGGAAGAAATCAGAGTGGGAGCACGTCATAAGCGGTGTTCCACAGAGGTCAGTGTTGGGCCCCTTGTTGTTCACAATTTACATAAACGATATAAATGAGGGAATATATAGCGACATAAGCAAATTTGCTGATGACATCAAAATAGGCCCTCCAATTCATTCTACTGAGGACATTAGAGCACTCCAGGATGATTTGAATAGACTGATGCAGTGGTCGGAGAAGTGGCAGATGCAGTTTAATATAGACAAATGCAGGGTTCTAAATGTTGGACAGGACAAAAACCATGCCACTTATAAACTGATTAGTGTAGATCTTATTACTACTTACTGCGAAAAGGATTTAAGAGTTCTGATTAGCAGTAATCTGAAACCAAGACAACAGTGCATAAGTGATCGCAATAAAGCTAACATAATCCTTGGCTTCATATCAAGAAGTATAAATAACAGAAGTCCTCAGGTTGTTCTTCAACTCTATATATCCTTGGTTAGACCTCATTTAGAGTATGCTGCACAGTTCTTTTCACCATATTACAGAATGGATATCAATGCACTGGAAAACGTACGGAGGAGGATGACAAAGCTGATCCCATGTATCAGAAATCTTCCCTATGAGGATAGACTGAGGGCCCTGAATCTGCACTCTCTAGAAAGGCGTAAAATTTGGGGGGATATGATCGAGGTGTATAAATGGAAAACAGGAATAAATAAAGGGGATGTAAATAGCGTGCTGAATATATTCAGCCAAGACAGGACTCGCAGCAATGGTTTCAAGTTGGAAAAGTTCAGATTCAAGGCTATAGGAAAGCACTGGTTTGGTAATAGAGTTGTGGATGAGTGGAACAAATTCCCGAGTACCGTCATAGAAGCTAAGACGTTGTGTAGTTTTAAAAATAGATTGGAAAAATACATGAGTGGGTGTGGGTGGGTGTAAGTTGGACCTGACTTGCTTGGGCTACCAGGTCTGGTGCCGTGCTCCTTCCTTAAGTGGAAGTGACCTGACTAGGTGGTCATTACTCACGAAATCGTAATGACACGATTGCAAACAAACCATACCACGGGCGGGGATTGAACCCGCGATCAGAGACTCTCTGATCGCGGGTTCTATCCCCGCCCATGATATGGTTTGGTTTAGGTGGTCATTGTTCTAGACCGGGGGGTGGCATGAACCTGCTTCGCATGGGTCAATAGGCCTGTTGCAGTGTTCCATCTTTCTTATGTTTTTATGTAGTGGGAACCTCTTGCACGGCTGTCCCATTCACATAGAAAGCAGCAGTACGTACTTGGTGTATCCGCCTTGCAAGCCCATCACAAGAGCAACAACCTTTAAGTCACCACAGCAAAACCACCTTCTATGACTGCTGGAACAATAATTTATGAAGGGCAGTGAGACTGTGAGTGTGGTAAGAAACACACTGCCGCAAACCTGTTAGAACCCGTTGTGACACGTAGGTGTCACAATTTTAACCATGATATTCATTATGAGTGACCTAAGATTAGTTGGAAATTGCTACTCTGGTCTCGGAAGCATTTTGGTTGTTGACTAGTGAATCAGACTGGAAGGACAGTAACAACAAAAATCACAAAAAGAAGAGCCTAGAGATAACTATGGTACCAAGCATTACACCCGGAATTCACATTATTAGCTAGCACAATATATACAACCCTGCCAATTAGGCACAATGGGCACAGTGCTCATGATCTACAAAAGAGTATCAATGACAAAGTATCATAGTCCAAGTAGCATAGGTTGTTATATTATAGATTAACAAAGACATTAACTCGGCCTTAACGAGACCTATACATTTTTAATTAAGTCAGTATTCCTAGAAACTAGAGAACGTCCAGAGATTCACAACAAGACTTTGTCCTACAGCTGAGAGGGTTGATTTACTAATAGACGGAAGTAATGAAAGTAATGACCTAAGAAGCCCAGGAATTGGCGGTGAGTAGTAAAGAAGCGAAATCAATATTCAGAACTAAGTCAACACCATAAACTTCAACACTAGGCACATACTGTTCAGTATTAATGTAAATGTTGTCACCATTCCTGATTGGCATACTTGAGCCTCGGTCAGGGTTTTGGGGTGGGGGGTGTGGGTAATGTGGGGTTTTGGAGTGGGATGGAGTGAGGCGGGGTTGTAGAGAAGGGAGGCTGGAGCAAGGAGGTGGGGTTGATGTTAGGGTGTGGTAAAACATAACCTGATTCCCGACCACTAACTCAGTACACGACTTGCCTCACAGCTATCTGCATGACTGAAGCCTTGACACTGACCCTCATGCCGGAGCTCAACCTGCCACCGGATCCGTGCTGGTACCTTTCCTAGGGGCTGGAGGGTTGGTACGTTTCTCAGGGGTGCCGGGCTGGTACTTCCCAGGGGCTGTTGGATCTCAACATCTCCCCAGGGGGGCAGGATCTCAACATCTCCTCCGGGGGTGCTGAATTTCAACATCTCCCTCGCGGTTGCTGGATTTCAACATCTCCCCAAGGGCGCTGGATTTCAACATCTCCTCAAGGCTGCTGGACCTTAACATCTCCCATGGGGATGCTGGATATCACCATCTACCCGGGGGTGCTGCATCTCAACATCTACCCCGGAGGGTGCTGAATTTCAACATTTCCCCGGGGGTTCTAGATTTCAACATCTCCCGCAGGGGTGCTGGATCTTAACATCTACCCCGGGGGTGCTGGGTATCAGCATCTCTCCTGGGGTGCTGATTCTCAGCATCTCCCAGAGGGTACTTGATCTCAACATCTCCCAATGGGTGCTGAACCTCAACATCTCCCTGGGGGTGCTAGATCTCAACATTTACCCCGGGGGTGCTGGATATCAGCATCTCTCCTGGGGTGCTGATTCTCAGCATTTCCCAGAGGGTGCTTGATCTCAACATCTCCCAGAGGGTGCTGGATCTCAACATCTCGCCAAGGGTGTTGATTCTCGACATCTCCAAGAGGATGCTGGATCTCAACATTTCCCCAGGGGGGCTGGATCTCAACATCTTTCCTGGGGTGCTGGATCTCAACCTCTTCCATGGGGTGCTGGATAACAACATCTCCCCAGGGGTGCTGATTTTCAACATCTCCCAGAGGGTACTGGATCTCAACATTTCACCAGGGGTGCTGGATCTCAACATCTCTCCTGGAGTGCTACATCTCAACCTCTTCCCCGGGATGCTGGTTATCAACATCTCCCAAGGGGTGCTGGATCTCAACATCTCCGAAAGTGCTGAATCTCAACATCTAACAGAGGGTGCTGGATCTCAACATCTCCCCAGGGGTGCTGGATCTCAACATCTCTCCTGGAGTGCTGCATCTCAAGCTTTCCCCTGGGATGCTGGATATCAACATCTCCCTAGGGGTGATGGATCTCAGCATCTCTCCAGGGGTCCTGGATTTCAGGATCTCCCCGCGGGTTGCTGAATCTCAGCACCTCCCCAGGGGTGCTGGATCTCAACAGCTCCCTCGCGAGTGCTGGAACTCAAGATCTCCCCAAGGGTGCTGGACCTCAACATCTCCCCCGCGGGTGTTGGATCTCAACATCCCCCTCCCTGAAGGTGCTGGATCTCAACATATCTACAGGGGTGCTAGATCTCAACATCTCCCTAGCAGGGAGGCTAGAGGAAGGAGGTGGGGTTGATGTTAGGGTGTGGTAAAACTTAACCTGATTCCTGACCACTAACTCAGTACACGACTTGCCTCACAGCTATCTGCATGACTGAAGCCTTGACACTGACCCTCATGCCGGAGTTCAGCTGGTCACCGGAGACGCCGGGCTGGTACCTTTCCTAGGGCCTGGAGGGCTGGTACCTTTCCCAGGGGCTGCCATGCTGATACCTTCTCCTGGGGTTGTTCGGTTGGTACCTCCACCCACGGGGGGGTGAGAAGCTGGCACCTTCTCCCAGGATTGCCGGGCTGGTATTTACCTCGGGGGTGCTGGATCTCAACATCTTCCCTGGAGGTGCTGAATCTCAACATCTCACCAGGGATGCTGGATCTCAACATTTCTCCATGAGTGCTGGATTTCAACATCTTCCCGGGGATGCTGCATTTTGACATCTCCCGGGGGTGTTGTATCTCAACTTCTCTCCAGGGGTGCTGGATCTCAGCATCTCCCCCGGGGGCTGCTGGATCTCAGCATCTCGCCCGAGGATTGCTGGATCTCATCATCTCCCCCCGCAAGTTGCTGGATCTTATCGTGTACCCAGGGGTGCTGGATTTTAACATCTTCCCTGGGGTGCTGTATCTCAACATCTCTCTAGGGATGCTGGATCTCAACATCTTTCCTGGGGTACTGAATATCAACATCTCCCCTGGATGCTTGATATCAATATCTTCCCCGGATGCTTGATATCAATATCTCCTCGGGGGTGCTGGATCTCAACATCTCTCCCCGGGGAGGACTGGATCTCAGCTTCTTCCACGGGGATACTGGATATCAACATCACCTGCAGGGTGCTTAATCTCGTTGTCTCCCAGGGGGTGCTGGATCTTAACATCTACCCTGGAGTGCTGGATCTCAACATCTACCCTGGAGTGCTGGATCTCAACATCTACCCCGGGTTGGGCCGGATCTCAACATCTACCCAAGGGGGGCTCGATCTCAACTTTTCCCCCTGGGATACTGGATATCAACATCACCTCCAGAGTGCTTGATCTCAGTGTCTCCCAGGGGGTGCTGGATCTTAATTAACATCTCCCCAGGGGTGCTGGATCTCAACATCTCCCCAGGTGTGCTGGATCTCAACTTCACCTCTGGGGGTGCTGAATCTGAGCATCTCCCAGGGGGTGCTGGATCTCAACATTTCCCCTGCGAGTTACTTGATATCAACATCTTCTCGGGGGTGCTGGATCTCAACATCTTCCCCGGGGATAATGGATATCAACACCTCCCCCGGGTGCTTAATATTAACATCTCCTCTAGAGGGGGCGCTGGATCTGAGCATCTCCCCCGGTGGTAATGGATATCAACAGCTCCCCTGGGTGCTTAATATCAACATCTACTCGGTTGTGCTGGATCTCAACATCTCCCCCTGGAGTACTGGATATCAACATCTCCCACGGATGCTTGATTTCAACATCTCCTCGGGGGAGGGCTGGATCTGGACATCTTCCCCCGAAGTACTGGATATGAACATCTCCCCCGGGTGCTTGATATCAACATCTCGGCGGTGCTGGAACTCAACATCTCCCCAGGGGTGCTGGATCTCAACATCTCCCCAGGGGTGCTGGATCTCAACATCTCCCCAGGGGTGCTGGATCTCAACATCTCCCCAGGGGTGCTGGATCTCAACATCACCTCTGGGGGTGTTGAATCTGAGCATCTCCTCGGGGGTGCTGGATCTAAACATTTTCCCCACGAGTTGCTTGATATCAACATCTTCTCGGAGGTGCTGGATCTCAACATCTCCCCCGGGGATACTGGATATCAACATCTCCCCCGGGTGCTTAATATCAACATTTCCTCTAGAGGGGGGGGGGCTGGATATGAGCATCTCCCCCCGGTAGTACTGGATATCAACAGCTCCTCTGGGTGCTTAATATCAACATCTTCTCGGTTGTGCTGGATCTCAACATCTCCCCAGGGGTGCTGGATCTCAACATCATCTCTAGGGGTGCTGAATCTGAGCATCTCCCAGGGGGTGCTGGATCTCAACATTTCCCCCGTGAGTTGCTTGATATCATCCTCTTCTGGGGGGTGCTGGATCTCCACATCTCCCCCGGGGATAATGGATATCAACATCTCTCCCGGGTGCTTAATCTTAACATCTCCTCTAGAGGGGGGGCTGGATCTGAGCATCTCCCCCGGTGGTAATGGATATCAACAGCTCCTCTGGGTGCTTAATATCAACATATTCTCGGTTGTGCTGGATCTCAACATCTTTCCCGGGGGTACTGGATATCAACATCTAACACGGATGCTTGATTTCAACATCTCCTCGGGGGACGGCTGGATCTGGACATCTTCCCCCGAAATACTGGATATGAACATCTTCCCCGGGTGCTTGATATCAACATCTCGGCGGTGCTGGATCTCAACATCTCCCCTTGGGGGCTTGATCTCAACATCTCCCCAGGAGCTCTGGATTTCAACATCTCCCCTGGATGTGCTGGATATCAACATTTACCCAGGGATGCTGGATTTCAACTTCTCCCAAGGAATGCCGGATCTCAACATCTCTCCAGGCTGATCACTGAAAAAATATTTTTTACCAAAACCGATTCCTGAGCAGTGCGTTGCTACTCTACAATATGCACTATTTCCACTGTGGGAATGACCACAGTGTATATATTACATGCTCAATATCCCACAGTGTAGGGCTACAGTACCCTATACGATAGTGTAATGTACTCTTATATACTGGTAACCTGTTCTGATGATTGGCATTGTATAATTTACATATGTAGATGTGCATATGTAATTTCACACTGTATTATATAAAATGCAGAATCTTGTACCCATATATGAATTTTGATTTCAGTTAAAATTGTAGTCGGTACTTGATAACGCATATTCATGGGTAAAAAGTTGTACCAAAAAAAGCTTCTCTGCATTTAGTGTATTATTTGTAGACAGTGCACCTTTATTCCGTACATAATATTTTACTGACTCGCTAATGCGCATGAGGCGAGTGTGAGGTTTGGGTGGGTCCAGGTGATCTCTGACGACAACACTGCTCACTCCGCCTGGAGGGTCCAGGTGATCTCTGACGACAACACTGCTCACTCCACCTGGTGGGTCCAGGTGATCTCCGACGACAACACTGCTCACTCCGCCTAGTGGGTCCAGATCTCTGACGACAACACTGCTCACTCCGCCTGGTGGATCCAGGTGATCTCCGACGAAAACACTGCTCACTCCGCCTAGTGGGTCCAGGAGATCTCTGACGACAACGCTGCTCACTCCGCCTGGTGGGTCCAGGTGATCTCTGACGACAACACTGCTCACTCCGCCTAGTGGGTCCAGGAGATCTCTGAAGACAACACTGCTCACTCCGCCTGGTGGGTGCAGGTGATCTCTGACGACAACACTGCTCACTCCGCCTAGTGGGTCCAGATCTCTGACGACAACACTGCTCACTCCGCCTGGTGGGTCCAGGTGATCTCCGACGAAAACACTGCTCACTCCGCCTAGTGGGTCCAGGAGATCTCTGACGACAACGCTGCTCACTCCGCCTGGTGGGTCCAGGTGATCTCTGACGACAACACTGCTCACTCCGCCTAGTGGGTCCAGGAGATCTCTGAAGACAACACTGCTCACTCCGCCTGGTGGGTGCAGGTGATCTCTGACGACAACACTGCTCACTCCGCCTGGTGGGTCCAGGTGATCTCTGACGACAACACTGCTCACTCCGCCTGGTGGGTCCAGGTGATCTCTGACGACAACACTGCTCACTCCACCTGGTGGGTCCAGGTGATCTCAGACGACAACACTGCTCACTCTGCCTAGTGGGTCCAGATAATCTCTGACGACAACACTGCTCACTCCGCCTGGTTGGTTCAGGTAATCTCTGACAACAACACTGCTCACTCCGCGTGGTGGGTCCAGTTGAACGCTGACGACAACACTGCTCCCTCCGCCTGGTGGGTCCAGCTGAACGCTAACGACAACACTGCTCACTCCGCCTGGTGGGTCCAGGTGATCTCTGACGACAACACTGCTCACTCCGCCTGGTGGGTCCAGGTGATCTCTGACGACAACACTGCTCACTCCGTCTGGTGGGTCCAGATGATCTCTGACGACAACACTGCTCACTCCGCCTGGTTGGTCCAGGTAATCTCTGACAACAACACTGCTCACTCCGCGTGGTGGGTCCAGTTGAACGCTAACGACAACACTGCTCACTCCGCTGGTGGGTCCAGGTAATCTCTGACGACAACACTGCTCACTCCGCCTGGTGGGTCCAGGTGAACTCTGACGACAACACTGCTCACTCCGCCTGGTGGGTCCAGGTGATCTCTGACGACAACACTGCTCACTCCGTCTGGTGGGTCCAGATGATCTCTGACGACAACACTGCTCACTCCGCCTGGTTGGTCCAGGTAATCTCTGACAACAACACTGCTCACTCCGCGTGGTTGGTCCAGTTGAACGCTGACGACAACACTGCTCCCTCCGCCTGGTGGGTCCAGTTGAACGCTAACGACAAACACTGCTCACTCCGCTGGTGGATCCAGGTAATCTCTGACGACAACACTGCTCACTCCGCCTGGTGGGTCCAGGTGAACTCTGACGACAACACTGCTCACTCCGCCTGGTGGGTCCAGGTGATCTCTGACGACAACACTGCTCACTCCGCTTGGTGGGTTCAGGTGAACTCTGACGACAACACTGCTCACTCCGCCTGGTGGGTCCAGGTGAACTGTGACGACAACACTGCTCACTCCGCCTGGTGGGTCCAGGTGATCTCTGACGACAACACTGCTCACTCCACCTGGGCAACACTTACTGACTTTTGTCTCGTCCATTAAGGTGCTTGTATGTGATAAGTCAAACAAGTGGTGTTATTATAGTATAAATTGGAATTAAAGACACTTAAAGATTTTTTAATGTATTTATTTAATGTTTTTTTAAAATTATTAGTGCCACATAACTGAATTTCTTTAATTTAATCATTTTATTTATTTTTTTAAGGGTTTCATTATTTTTTTTTAACCGGTGTTTCCATGCTTTGCATAACCCTATTAAAGTAGATATAAGGTCTTAAGCACCATACGCGAGTTTTGTCAGAAGTAGAATACAATGAATTTGAGCAGCTATGCAAGGGCATGTCCTGAAATTTATACAATAAATGAGGAAGACCCATTATTGATTTTTTTAAATTCTTTAACATTATAGAAATGTTGGAAGCGTGCGAGGTTGGCTGGCATTCCGAATGGCAAGAAGGCCGGTGGGTTTCCACTTCAGGAGCCAGTATTAAATTTAGGTTCGCCTAATATTCCGAAGGTGTAGCCTGAATATTGATGGTGAGACTTAAGCTTCTCTTTCACCATCGATGCGTTCAGGCAAGACCTGGCAGACACCTTTATAATAGTAATTCGCAGAGGACACAGGTAATCGAGACATCAGTTCAGCTCTTTTTGCAGTGCATTTCCTATAGCTGTGAAACATTCAGTCACTCACGTTGTTACTTAGGGATTCTGGATTATGGGACACACTGAATCTTGTGGTCATCAGAAGTATATCATCTGTTGCATACCCTGGAGTGATTTTTTTTTTTTTTTTTTTTTTTTTTTAAGGACTACGGTGAGGGCTATATCTAGCGAACCCAGGAGAAACATATTTCTGGGAAGTAATTCTTCACACTATATATGCATGGGTCTCCAGTGAAATTTATGCTCATGTTGCATAAGTGCTGGTTTGTGACGATATCTTAATGTTGGGTACTGTGTATGATGAACCTTACATGTTCTTGGACACTTACAAACAAGTTCTGGAAACAATTATTGACTTTATAACGGCTTTGTTTCTAGTGGCAGCTGTGACACATACATGTATTGCACTATGCATTCTGCACAAGCACATGAACGACAGGCTGATGAAACAACACATGAAGGTGAGCTAGGGTTAAGTCATCTAGGCGATGAGCACCAAGTTCCTCTTCGGGAGACTCTCGTGAATCCTCGTTCTCTCTGAAATTTTAGTTTGTATTCCTCAGTGTTTCAGAGCCTGCTATAAACATGGTAGCAGATGCAGCAGTTGGATGATTCCCTTGCATCTCTTCATGCACAGTCTCTGAAGCAGATACGATCAATAAGACTACCTCCTTTTACAGAATCTGTTGCTGTATACTAATGAGGAAGGTGTGGAGAATCACTAGAGTGGTAAGAGATATAGAATAATGGAGGTGGCATTCCACAGTCCCGAGGGTGAACATGAAGGTATTAAGAAAACTTTGACAAAAATTACCAGGATATTTTTTTCTGGCCTTGCTTGTGTTGAGACGTGTACCACTTATCACACTGCAGGAAAATCTGGTCATTCAGGCAGTTCAGCCTCAATTTTTTTATTACTAGCGTTTGGTAAACCTTTATTTTTAAAGAACTGTCATCACTTGCTTTGGTCTTTTGCCTCGAACTCGTATGGGCACTGAGTGTTTACTATCAGTAGTACGTCTGCTTATTAGCCTGAAGTAAAATCACTTTGAAATTCAGGGAGACATGGAATCAAATTTCATATCTTAGATCTTTGTGAAGTTTTTTTTTTATCAACTGGGAATACGATAGGATTCTCCTCAGTATGTCATCCTGAATCTCAGGATACATTTGCATGAGTTCACCGATCATCACCGTATTATTAGTATATGTGATAGCTCATTCATCAGTTTGACATAAGAAAGTACCTGTACTGATTAAATATTTGGGCAACATTTAGTGATCTGGCTGATCAAACGTTTCCAGATTTTTAACCTGGAAACGTTTCACCATCCAGTAGCTTCTTCAGTCCAAAACAGAGAAAGGCGAAAGATGAGGAAGATATCAAGATAATCAGTCCCTTAGTCTTGATAAAAGTATAAAATATGTACGGGGGATGCCATTATGAAGACTGATGGACTCTACACATCGACTCAAGGCTGAAGGACTAATTTCCTCAAACTCCTCCTCATCATGACTCGCAAAATTGTAATAACACGATGGATTTTGGATTGAACTCACGGCAAGTGAGTCGTAAAAGCCCAGGCCAGTGCCGTTCTCTGTAGTGGACTGAAGCAGCCACTGACTGGTGAAATGTTTCCAGATTAAAGATACCCAAATGCTGCACACGTGTCTCATTTATCGACTTCTTGGTTTTCTAAACGATTTATAAAGTACCAGTATTGCTTTTTGCAATGATGACAAGCGTATTTGAAACGCTCAGTTACAATTCTTCTGAGCTAACATATGATCATTTCATTACAGATTCTGGCTTTGTTCAGGGCGGACTGGATCCGTAGTGAATACACAGTTGTTCCCTTACATGATGTCCCTAAGCTTATAGATCAGCTTTGTCATGCACGTGATCTGGTTAAAGCAAACATGAAAATAGCACAAAGTGCTACGATGGACCAGCATACAAGAAAGTCACAGAACCCTTTAAAATCAATGCAAAACGAAGTGACTTAAATTTGGGAATTCATCTGACAAAGGAAGTTATGTGCTGCATATATATATATATATATATATATATATATATATATATATATATATATATATATATATATATATATATATATATATATATATATATATATATATATATATATATATATATGGCTTGTTGTACTGCTTTAGAATCCCAGGTTCAAGTGTTGAAGAAGGAGATTCTACTTCTTCAGGAGGAAAATAGGAAGCTGAAGCTTCGCATAGATGAGCTTCGGAGCGAGTGTGAGAAGGATTTAGCTGGTAAGGTAGGAATGGTCACCAGCAGTGAGAGTAGCAGCCGCTCTAAGTGGCAAATGGTTCACAGTTCAGGAAGAAGGAAGATGAGGAGAGTTAATAGAGAAGATGTGAAGGTAGGAAATCGATTCTCTGTTCTCCAAGACGAGTGTACTTCAGTGGTTAGTGAGGTTGAAGGTACCACTGATTCCCCTGCTAATCAAGGTAAGAATATTTTAATAGGCGATTCTCAGGTAAGATATATGGACCGTGCATTTTGTAACAGAGACAGAAAGGTCAGCAGAGAGTGTGTCTTCCTGGAGCTGGTGTTGGCGACATAGTCAGCAGATTGGATAATATTATGGCAAGTAATGGGAACAAGCCCATTATCTGTCTTAGTGCTGGGGGTAATGACATTGGGAAGGGCAGGAGAGAGGAGCTGCTGGATAAATACAGGTCAGCCATGGAAGTCGTTAGGTTCAAGGGAGGGATCCCAGTCATATGTAGCATCTTGCCTAGAAAGGGAGTGGGCAATGAATGGATGTCTAGGGAAATTGGTATAAATCGCTGGCTAGACAGGTACTGCAAGGAACTTGCAATCCCATTCATTGATAACTGGGACCTTTTATTTGGCAAACGTGATATGTATGCAAGGGATGGGGTTCATCTCTCTGGGGATGGAGTGGTTGCATTAGCCAATTCAATTGAGAGGGTAATTAATGACTTGTCTAGGAATTTAAACTGATAGATTATAGAGGTATGGGTGTTTGTGGGAAACAATCAGGCTGCAGCATTAGAGTTAAAAACAGCAGTTATTACCAGGATACCTCAGGGATATGTTTAAAAGACAATATTAAAAATAAAGTTGCTAGTAATGGCAAATCAATTGATCAACAAACAAAGAGAGATAATAGAGGGCAACGAGTGACTAGCTCCCTAAAGGTTTACTATACAAATAGTAGGAGTCTAAGAAATAAGATAGATGAGATAAGATTACTTGCAAGTGTATGTAATATAGATATTATTGGTATAACAGAGACTTGGTTCAACTTGAAAGATAGAGAAATTTCTTATGAATGCAACATACAGGGTTATAAACTATTCCACACTGATAGGGTCAACAGGAAGGGTGGTGGAGTGGCGATGTATGTCAGAGAAAATTTAAATTGTTGTCTTAGACATGATATAAGATTAGAAACATCGAACACAGAATCTGTTTAGCTACAGTTTCTCGAGGGACGTGACAAATTAATTTTGGGTGTGATTTATAGGCCCCCCAAACCTTGATAGGGAGTGCAGTAAGCTGTTATGGGACGAAATTCATAAGGCATCTAGATATGAAAATATTGTGATAATGGGAGATTTTAACTTTAGACAAATTGATTGGAACAATATGACAGGAAATCTTGAGTCTAGTGACTTTCTTGATACGGTTCAGGATTGCTTTTTAGAACAGGTTGTGACAGAACCAACTAGAGGAAACAATCTGCTTGACTTGGTTCTTGCCAACAAAGATTCACTAATTAATAATCTTGAGGTCAATGATGAGCTTGGGAAAAGTGATCACAAATCACTTAGTTTCAATATATCATGGAAATACCCAGATAACTGCAATCAAGTCTCTGTTCCAGATTTTCGCTTGGCCGAATTCATGGGACTGAAAAATTACTTGGGTGGGCTAAATTGGGATGTCCTGACTATGGGTCAGGTAGGTGATCTTGGTTGCCAATATGACGTTTTTCAGAGCATAGTTCCAGCTTCCCAGACAACTTTTGTTCTGAGTAGGGAAATTAGATCTAACAAAAATGATCCCAAATGGATGAACAATAGATTAAAACATCTCATTGGTCAAAAGAGAGGCATATATAGGCGTATCAAAAGAGGGGATGGGCAATTAAGAAATCAATATATTCAATTAAAGAGAGAAATAAAAAAAAGGAACAAGAAAAGCAAAAATGGATTATGAGGCTAAGGTCGCAAGGGATTCAAAGACTAACCCAAAAGGGTTCTTTCAGGTATACAGAAGTAAGATTAGGGACAAGATTGGCCCACTTAAGAGTAACTCTGGTCAGATCACTGACAGTGATAAGGATATGTGTGAAATTCTAAATACCTACTTCCTCTCAGTTTTCACCCAGGAAAATACTAGCGATATTCCTGAAATAATAGATTACGTAGAACAGGATGATAATAAACTATGTACGATTGCGGTAACTAGTGACATGGTCCGCAGACAAATAGAGAAACTAAAACCTAACAAATCCCCAGGTCCTGATGAACTGTTTGCAAGGGTGTTAAAGGAATGTAAAGAGGAACTTAGCATACCTTTGGCTAATCTTTTTAACATACAACTACAAACGGGCATAGTGCCTGATAAGTGGAAAATGGCCAATGGAGTACCTATTTACAAGGCAGGTGACAGGTCCTTGGCTTCGAACTATAGACCAATAAGCCTTACCTCCATAGTGGGAAAATTTATGAAATCAATAATTGCCGAAGCAATTCGTAGCCATCTTGACAGGCACAGATTGATTAATGATTCTCAACACGGTTTTACAAAGGGGCGTTCCTGTCTTACGAATTACTAACTTTTTTCACTAAGGTGTTTGAAGAGGAAGATCATGGTAATGAATATGATATTGTGTATATGGACTTCAGTAAGGCTTTCGATAGAGTTCCACACCAGAGGCTATTGAGAAAACTTAGGGCACACGGAATAGGAGGAGAAATTTTTTCCTGGGTAGAGGCATGGCTGACAAATAGACAGCAGAGAGTTTGCAAAAATGGGAAAAAATCAGAATGGGGGCACGTCACAAGCGGTGTTCCTCAGGGGTCAGTGTTGGGCCCTTTGTTGTTCACAATTTACATAAACGACATAGATGAGGGAATAAATAGCGACATAAGCAAATTTGCTGATGACACCAAAATAGACCGTCCAATTCATTCTAATGAGGACATTAGAGCACTCCAGGATGATTTGAATAGACTGACGCAATGGTCGGAGAAGTGGCAGATGCAGTTTAATATTGACAAATGCAAAGTTCTAAATGTTGGACAGTTAAATAACCATGCCACATATAAACTAAATAATGTAGATCTTAATACTACCGATTGCGAAAAGGATTTAGGAGCTCTGGTTAGCAGTAATTTAAAACCAAGACAACAGTGCATTAGTGTTAGCTATATTGCTAACAGAATTCTTGGCTTCATATCTAGAAGTATAAATAATAGAAGTCCTCAGGTTGTTCTTCAACTCTATATATTCTTGGTTAAGCCTCATTTAGACTATGCTGCTCAGTTCTGGTCACCGTATTACAGAATGAATATAAATGCTCTGGAAAACGTACAGAGGAGGATGACGAAGGTGATCCCATGTATCAGAAATCTTCTCTATGAGGATAGACTGAGGGCCCTGAATCTGCACTCTCTCGAAAGGCGTAGAATTAGGGTGGATATGGTCGAGGTGTATAAATGGAAAACAGGAATAAATAAAGGGGATGTAAATAGCGTGCTGAAAATTTCCAGCCATGACAGGACTCGCAGCAATGGTTTCAAGTTGGAAAAATTCAGATTCAGGAATGATATAGGAAAGCATCATGGGCATCAAGATCGCTTATTCTCTCCTCCATTCTCATCAGGTCATTCAATTTGTCCTTGAGGACAGTGTCGATGGCCTGGTGACCCAGCGGTGCTCCCAAGAGGGTACTGTTGGACGGAGTGGTTGTATAGTCTTCTGGGAGGATTTATTAATTTTTACATTAACATAAATGAAAAACATAAATATATCTTTAAACGTATAAGAGAAAAAATTAGAAAGGACTTAATATTAAATGAGTTCTTGCCAAATGACCAATTTTTACCTATTCGGCACTATATATATATATATATATATATATATATATATATATATATATATATATATATATATATATATATATATATATATATATATATATATATATATACATATATATATATATATATATATATATATATATATATATATATATATATATATATATATATATATATATATATATATATATATTGTATATGGACTTATATAGCAAATGTGTAATCAACATGAAAGGAGCAAAGTGGTGTGGGGACTCCTCTTTTAATCATTTAGAAAGCAATGTTTAAGTCACTGCTGACTTTGACTTTAATAAGTTATGTTGTATTATATAAGCTGTAAGACATGCCCACCGTGTAAGAGTTTCATTTTAATTAACATTGTAGGAATCAGTTAATGTGCATGGGGCGAGTGTTCGCATGGATCGTTGTAGTTGAATGCACTCTACCTCCCACTGAGTGATCTTCAACAGTATCCACGGCTTCAAGTGTCGTTTATCGGTTTACATTAATTTGATAAAGAACACAGTATTGTTGTTATTATAGTGTTCCTTATTAGTCTAGCATCGCAATATAAAGGGTTGGGGTATGTATATAATTTAAACATGTCTAATTTTAGCCAACGTAAAATTGTGAATTTAATAAGTAATTTTTAAAAGTAATTTCATTTAACATTCTGGAATTAGCTTTTCATTGTATGCATAATTGTTTTAAAGAAGTATATAAAAATTTTAAGCACCATAATAGATGTATTATGGGATCCCTAACAGTATACT
>NC_091302.1:30799665-30802165 GCF_038502225.1 Cherax quadricarinatus | reverse complement strand
CAGCCTCCTTGCATTTTGTTGCTACATATTCCATCATCTCATTAACTGGCTTCCCTGCCAGTTCTCTGTCCCACTGAACCCCGTTCAGGAAATTCCTCATTCCTGTGTAGTCCCCTTTCTTGTAGTTTGGCTTCATTCGTCCTGGCCTTCCTGCTTCTCCCTCCACTTGTAGCTCTACTGTGTATTCGAAGCTTAAAACCACATGGTCACTGGCCCCATATGTGATGTCCTCGATATCTGCACTACTCAAGGTGAATACTAAGTCTAGCCTTGCTGGTTCATCCTCTCCTCTCTCTCTTGTAGTGTCCCTTACGTGTTGGTACATGAAGTTTTCCAGTACCACCTCCATCATCTTAGCCCTCCATGTATCTTGGCCCCCATGCAGGTGCAAGTTCTCCCAATCGATCTCCTTGTGGTTAAAGTCACCCATGATCAGGAGCTTTGCCCTGCATGCATGAGCTCTTCTGGCCACTCTAGCCAGTTTGTCAACCATCGCTCTATTGCTCTCGTCGTACTCTTGCCTTGGCCTCCTGCTGTTCTGTGGTGGGTTATACATCACTGCTATTACCACCTTGGGACCTCCAGAGTGAAGCGTTCCCGCTATGTAATCACTTTCTTCTCCGCTGTCTCCTCTCTCCAGCTCATCAAAATTCCAGCGATATTTGATCAGCAATGCCACTCCTCCACCCCCCCTGTTCCCTCTGTCTTTCCTCAGGATTTGGTATCCCATTGGAAAGATGGCATCTGTCATCATACCTGTAAGCTTGGTTTCTGTGAGAGCTATGATGTCCGGTCATGCCTCTTTGACTCTTTCATGCCACTCCTCCCACTTATTTGTTATACCATCAGCGTTTGTGTACCATACCTTCAGTTTCCTTTCCAACACTGTGGTTTGTGGGGCCTGTGAGGGTGGGAGACCTGGTGGCATACTGTGGGATTCTATAGCTCGGTGTTGGGTGCAGGCTGTGGGTATGGATTGTAGTGTGTGTTGGGATGGTGTGATAGGTTGTATGGTTCTGAGAATAGTTGTGTGTGTGCTTGCCCTTGTTGTTCTGTTCTGCTCTGACTGACCTCTGCTGGTTATATCCTTGTCTCTTTTCCTAGCTCCTTTCGCTTTTTTGTCCTCTCCCTCAGCTGCTGTCGTTCTGATTTTGTTCTGTCTCTGTCTAGGAACACCCTCTTGTACTCTTCCGAGTATTTCAATCGTGGTTTCTCTTGGAGGATCCTGTTCCGCACTGTTTCCGTCCTGAGAATCAGCTTGATTGGTCGGTTTCTCCCCTTCGAGTACCCCCCTATTCTCTGAAAATTTACAATCTCGTCCATCTCTTCACCTATTTCCGTGATGATTTTCTCAATCTCCTTACTTTCTTCCTGCTGCCTCTCATGTGTGTGTGTGTGTGTGTGTGTGTGTGTGTGTGTGTGTGTGTGTGTGTGTGTGTGTGTGTGTGTGTATGTGTGTGTGTGTGTGTGTGTGCGCGTGTGTGTGTGTGTGGGTGTGTGTGTGTGTGTGTGTGTGTGCGTGTGAGTGTGTGTGTGTGTGTGTGTGTGTGTGTGTGTGTGTGTGTGTGTGTGTGTGTGGGTGTGTGTGGGTGTGTGTACTCACCTATTTGTACTCACCTATTTGTGGTTGCAGGGGTCGATTCATAGCTCCTGGCCCCGCCTCTTCACTGATTGCTACTAGGTCCTCTCTCTCCCTGCTCCATGAGCTTTATCATACCTCGCCTTAAAACTATGTATGGTTCCCGCCTCCACTACTTCACTTTCTAGGCTATTCCACGGCTTGACTACTCTATGACTGAAGAAATACTTCCTAACATCCCTTTGATTCATGTGAGTCTTCAACTTCCAATTGTGACCTCTTGTGTCTGTGTCCCATCTCTGGAACATCCCGTCTTTGTCCACCTCGTCTATTCCGCGCAGTATTTTATATGTCGTTATCATGTCTGCCCTGACCCTCCTGGCCTCCAGTGTCGTCAGGCCGATTTCCCTCAACCTTTCTTTGTAGGACAATCCCCGTAGCTCTGGGACTAGTCTTGTTGCAAACCTTTGCACTTTCTCTAATTTCTTGACGTGCTTGACTAGGTGTGGATTCCAAACTGGTGCTGCATACTCCAGTATGGGCCTTACGTAAATGGTATACAGAGTCTTGAACGAATCCTTACTGAGGTATCGGAACGCTATCCGTAGGTTTGCCAGGCGCCCGTATGCTGCAGCAGTTATCTGATTGATGTGCGCCTCGGAAGATATGCTCGGTGTTATACTCACCGCCAGATCTTTTTCCTTGAGTGAGGTTTGCAGACTTTGGCCATCTAAACTATATATTGTGTCTGCGGTCTTCTTTGCCCTTCCCCAATCTTCATGACTTTGCATTTGGCAGGGTTAAACTCAAGGAGCCAGTTGCTGGACCAAGCTTGTAGCCTGTCCAGGTCCCTTTGCAGTCCCGCCCGATTCCCATCCGATTTGACTCTTCTCATTAACTTCACATCGTCCGCAAACAAGG
>NC_091302.1:30759665-30794665 GCF_038502225.1 Cherax quadricarinatus | reverse complement strand
GGTGAGTGAGGAGATGGTAGTTGTGTAGTGGTGGTGATAGTAGTGGTGGTGGTGATGATGGTGGTTGTGGTGGCGGTGGTGGTGGTAGAGATGCTGCTTGCAAGTGCCATTAGTAACAAAGATATGGGGTATGAGGTGCCATTAGTAACATAAGTTATGATATCAAGTAAATCACACAAGATGGTGTACGAGGGACCTTATACAACACAGTATAAGGTGCCATCAGTCACATAGGATACACTGTACCATCTATCTCACAGGATACAAGGCGCCATCAATCACACAGGATACACTGTACCATCAGTCTCGCAGGATACATTGTACCATTTGTCACACAGAATACACTGTACCATTAGTAATACAGAATACACTGTACCATCAGTAACACAAGATACACTGTACCATCAGTAACACAGGATACACCGTACCATCAGTAACACAGGATGTACTGTACCATCAGTAACACAGGATACATGGTGCAATCAGTCACACAGGGTAAAAGGTTCCTTCAGGGTATGAGGTATCACTAGTTACAGAAGATTCAATTAGAACAGGATATGAGGTGCCATCAGTCACAGGATATGAGGTGGAAACAGTCACATAGGCATGGTATAACATTAAATCATACAAGAAGGTCACGAAGTGCCATCAGTCACACACAACACAACATGCTATTCAACACACAGACAGGATATAATGTACCATCAGTCGCGCAGAACGTGAGGAGTCATCACACACACACACACGCAGGGTATGAGATACTATTAATCTAACTGGGTATCATAAGGTGCTCATTATCACAAATTAAGTGGCAAGGCAACCCGCCTCTTGAATGCCAAGTGGACGTCAGCCGTCTGCTTTTGGTAAAGTCCCTGAGTCCGAACGAGTCTTAGCACAGCCAGCTGACTCTCAGGAACGGACGTTATATGGAACTCCTGGAAAGGGACCTTTAAATGACATCAGCTTTTACAGGCTTGATGCTAGAAGGATGTCACTGGGTTGACCTAGTACTCCCGCTGGAATTTTTTTGAAAAATTATCAGCATTGTAGCAACACGCACAAGTATGCATCCAAAACTGCATACATAAACAAATTTTGCATACATACATAAATATAAAACACACGTGCAAACGTACATAAGTGTACATATATTTATATATATGTCGTGCTGAGTATATATATATATATATATATATATATATATATATATATATATATATATATATATATATATATATATATATATATATATATATATATATATATATATGTCGTGCTGAATATGTAAAACTGGCCAATTAGCAAGAATTCATTTAAAATTAAGTCCATTGTAAAATTTTCTCTTATACGTTTAAAGATATATTTTTTTCATTAATGTTAATGTAAAATTTGTTAATATTCCACCAAAAGAATCTTAGAGAACTTACCTAACCTTATTATAACAAGAACAATTTATTTTAGACTAACCCAACTATATATATTTTAGATTTGTTTACAATAATTTAATATTAAACAAACACAGTGAAATATATTTTTTTTCGTTAGGTTCAGAATAATTTTGGCGAAATTATTGCATACACAAATTTTCGCTTGTCCTATATGGCAAGATGAGCGTTGCTATTTAAGCCAAGATCGCAAGTTCTGCCTATTCGGCACGACATATGTATATATATATATATATATATATATATATATATATATATATATATATATATATATATATATATATATATATATATATATATATATATATATTATTAACACACTGGCCGATTCCCACCAAGGCAGGGTGGCCCGAAAAAGAAAAACTTTCACCATCATTCACGCCATCACTGTCTTGCCAGAAGGGTGCTTTACACTACAGTTTTTAAACTGCAACATAAACACCCCTCCTTCAGAGTGCAGGCACTGTACTTCCCATCTCCAGGACTCAAGTCCGGCCTGCCGGTTTCCCTGAATCCCTTCATAAATGTTACTTTGCTCACACTACAACAGCACGTCAAGTATTAAAAACCATTTGTCTCCATTCACTCCTATCAAACACGCTCACGCATGCCTGCTGGAAGTCCAAGCCCCTCGCACATAAAACCTCCTTTACCCCCTACCTCCAACCTTTCCTAGGCCGACCCCTACCCCGATTTCCTTCCACTACAGACTGATACACTCTTGAAGTCATTCTGTTTCGCTCCATTCTCTCCACATGTCCGAACCACCTCAACAACCCTTCCTCAGCCCTCTGGACAACAGTTTTGGCAATCCCACACCTCCTCCTAACTTCCAAACTTCGAATTCTCTGCATTATATTCACACCACACATTGCCCTCAGACATGACATCTCCACAGCCTCCAGCCTTCTCCTCGCTGCAACATTCATCACCCATGCTTCATACCCATACAGAAGCGTTGGTAAAACTATACTCTCATACATTCCCCTCTTTGCTTCCAAGGACAAAGTTCTTTGTCTCCACAGACTCCTAAGTGCACCGCTCACTCTTTTCCCCTCATCAATTCTATGACTCACCTCATCTTTCATAGACCCATCCGCTGACACGTCCACTCCCAAATATCTGAATACATTCACCTCCTCCATATTCTCTCCCTCCAATCTAATATCCAATCTTTCATCACCTAATCTTTTTGTTATCCACATAACCTTACTCTTTCCTGTATTCACTTTCAATTTTCTTCTTTTACATACCCTACCAAATTTATCCACCAACCTCTGCAACTTCTCTTCAGAATCACCCAAGAGCACAGTGTCATCAGCAAAGAGCAACTGTGACAACTCCCAATTTATGTGTGATTCTTTATCTTTTAATTCCACACCTCTTGCCAAGACCCTCGCATTTACTTCTCTTACAACCCCATCTATAAATATATTGAACAACCACGGTGACATCACACATCCTTGTCTAAGGCCTACTTTTACTGGGAAATAATCTCCCTTTTTCCTACATACTCTAACTTTTTTATATATATATATATATATATATATATATATATATATATATATATATATATATATATATATATATATATATATATATATATATATGCAATACGATCACAGTAAACAGGTGATTTCAAAATATGCAAAACAACCACTCTGAAAGTGGAATTTCTCTATTCTTTCAGAGTGGTTGTTTTGCATATATATATATATATATATATATATATATATATATATATATATATATATATATATATATATATATATATATATATATATATATATATGTCGTGCCGAATAGGCAGAACTTGCGATCTTGGCTTAAATAGCAACGCTCATCTTGCCAAATAGGACAAGTGAAAATTTGTGTATGCAATAATTTCGCCAAAATCATTCTGAACCTAACGAAAAATATCTATTTCACTGTGTTTGTTTAGTATTAAATTACTGTAAACAAATCTAAAATATATTTAGTTGGGTTACGCTAAAATAAATTATTCTTGTTATAATAAGGTTAGGTAAGTTTTCTAAGTTCCTTTTGTTGCAAAATTATAAATTTTTACATCAACATTAATGAAAAAAATATATCTATAAACTTATAAGAGAAAATTTTAGAAAGGACTTAATTTTAAATGAGTTCTTGCTAATTGACCATATATATATATATATATATATATATATATATATATATATATATATATATATATATATATATATATATATATATATATATATATTTATATGCAATAACACACTGCGGTTAGCCAGGGATCGAACGCTTGTTGTTTTAGCCCACCTCGTGGGAAGCAGATAAAAATTCACGATGCTCTTAGCCACGGGACCAAACAATCCTACAAAAATCATATACCTTGTGGAACTAAGCATGTTTCATGATGCCAGGATATACTTGCCTTGAGCACCCTTCAAATGCCACAGAGTTAATTCTTTCTAGGCAAAGGTTCGGACACTTGTTGTTTGGGATATCTTCCCAGCATGTTTCATTTAGGACATGGTTGATTTGATCTAACTGTATGCTTTTATATTTGAAGTTGAATTTGGTGAAGGTACCTTCATAACTGATCTTATGACGGTCAGGAGCCCTGCGCGTACATGTTTGTACTTCTAGTATGTTATAATCTGAGTATATTGTCTTTGATACTCTTATATTTCGAATCAGATCAACATTATTAGGGAAGATGAGGTCAGCGGCATTTTCCAATCTTCATGACTCCACTGTCTGCTGGGTTAAGGTGAATTTGTTGCAGAGATTTAATAGCTTATGTGAATTTTCATCTGATCTGCCTCCTGGGGTTATTTCTCCTAAAATATTATTTGTTACGTTTCTTCATATTAGGAGTCTTAAATTGAAATCACCCAGCAGCAAGATGTTTGGTGCAAGAGCTGAGAGAGTTTTCCAGATAGTGGTCAATTTTCAAAAGTTGTTCCTGGAATTGTTGGGAAGTTGCATCAGGAGGCTTGAATACAGCCACAATGACATAGTTTTGGTTTTCAATCTTTACTGCCAAATCTTCAATTGCATCATTTGTGGTGTTTAGTAATTCCGAGTAAATGAGCCATTCTGTGACATACAGGCCAACCTCCATTCCCTCTTGTTACCTGTTTATTCTTTCTAATCTGAAAAAGTTATAATCTGAGATCCATATTTCAATGTGATCCTTTATGTGGGTCTCTGTGAAAGCCGCAAACATTGCATTTGACTCTGTGAGCAGTCCACTGATGAAAGGTATTTTTCTGTTTATTAATGACTTTAGACTGTATATTTCCAAAGATAAATGTTGTCTTGTTGATGGTATATAGGAGGCTTTGTTTGCTGGCACTAATATCTGTTCTTCTGGAGTAGAGGTCACTGATTGCCTTCACTCCGGTATTGATCTGAGGTGGTGCAATACTTCTGTCAATTCTTGTTAGCTAAAAATTTCTGTCTCTGGAGTGGTTGTAACTTCCCTGTTTTGTTTCAAATGATGTGGTGTATCTGACAGTATGGGCTGTAGCATTGTCTTACATTGACTGAGGAGTAACATTATGGGGTGAAATAGTTTACAAGAATAGTTGCTTTCTCCTTTGGCCATGTGGGCGCGGCATTTTTTGGGATGGTCAAAACTGCATGTCTCATCTGTTTTTCCAGATATTCCATGCATGCAGATACCCAGATTACCTAAATATCTAGATTTAATTTCTGTTTGCCCAGAATTTTTTGTGACTGGGTTCCCTACTGGTGCATTTTTTCTGATTCCCCAGTAACTACATACATTCCCTGTATTAGCATCAGGGGCTTCACCAATTTTTACTGGTAACGTATCAACACCGAAACATCATCCTCTTTTTCTCCATCTCCATCAGTATTGCTATTTTGTAATTCTGGAACCCGTATATCTTCATCTTTTCCTATATCGTCAATACCAGGACCACTGTATCCATCTGGTGCCTTCTCGACAAAATCTCTAGGATATCTCAGTTTTGCTGATTTCTTCGTCTAAGTACTCTGGACTGTAGATACGCATGAGATGCAGATGTTCTTGAGAGGCTTGCGCATCTGCACTCCAGAGTACTTAGACGACGAAATCTGCAAGATATTCAGCATAGTCACAAAACTAATATATCCTAGGGATTTTGTCGAGAAGGCACTAATGTCAGCAAGAAAGACTTTCTACAGGACTGAACCTAAGGAGGTGATGGCCAGGAAAAATGTACTAGTTTTACCATACAAGAAGAACCTGGTTTGCCTGCGTGAGGCATTAAATAAGATCTATTTATACCTTGTTTTAAAAAACACAGGGACTGTGAAACAAAGGCTGATTAAAAACACACCCTCCAACAAAGCTGGTGGGGTTTAAAAGGTCCTATGTACTCAGTGTCCTTTCTCATATATCAGTCAAACAGGTAAATTGTTGGAAACTAGAATAGCCCAACATAAATACTCAGTCAGGACAGGGCAGGAGTCGAATGCTATCTTTAACCACGTTAGTTCCTGTGATCACCCACCGGAGTGGGATGCTGCCCAGATTATTGAACCAAACAATTCTGTCACAGAAAGAAAAATAATTGAATCTTCTCTCTTGAAACATGAAAGGAATACACTATATAACTCAAATTATTTAGCAGTCAGGCAAACACCACTTAGCAAGAACTCCTTTAAAATTAAGTCCTTTCTAAAAATTTTCTCTTATACGTTTAAAGATATATATTTTTTTATTTGTGTTAATGCAAATATTAATAATTTTGTCCCAAAAGAACCTTAGAAAACTTCCATAATCTTATTATAACAAACGCAGTTTAATTTAGCCTAATCCAACTAAATATATTTTAGATAAGTTTACAATAATTTAATAATAAACAAACACAATGAAATATATCTTTATCGTTAGGTTCACAATGATTTTTGCGAAATTAGTGCAAACAAAAATTTTTGCTTGCCCCTATTTGGCAAGCAGTGCGTTGATATTTAAGCCAAAATCGCAACTTTAACTTATATATATATATATATATATATATATATATATATATATATATATATATATATATATATATATATATATATATATATATATATATATATATATATACTATATATATATATATGTACTACCGTCCTGCCAAGTGAGTGTAAAACGGAAGCCTGTAATTGTTTTACATGATGGTAGGATTGCTGGTGTCTATTTTTCTGTCTCATAAACATGCAAGATTTCAGGTATGTCTTGCTACTTCTACTTACACTTAGGTCACACTACACATACATGTACAAGCATATATATACACACCCCTCTAGGTCACACTACACATACATGTACAAGCATATATACACACACCCCTCTGGGTTTTCTAATATTTTCTTACTAGTTCTTGTTCTTGTTGTTTATTTTCTCTTACCTCCATGGGGAAGTGGAACAGAATTCTTCCTCCGTAAGCCATGCGTGTTGTAAGAGGCAACTAAAATGCCGGGAGCAAGGGGCTAGTAACCTCTTCTCCTGTATATATTACTAAATGTAAAAGGAGAAACTTTCGTTTTCCTTTTGTGCCTCCCTGCCTCGGTGGGATACGGCCGGTGTGTTGAAAGAAAGAATATATATATATATATATATATATATATATATATATATATATATATATATATATATATATATATATATATATATATATATATGTCGTGCCGAATATGCAAAACTGGTCAATTAGCAAGAACTCATTTAAAATTAAATCCTTTCTAAAATTTTCTCTTATACGTTTAAAGATATATATTTTTCATTAATGTTGATGTAAAAATTTATAATTTTGCACCAAAAGAATCTTAGAAAACTTACCTAACCTTATTATAACAAGCATAGTTTATTTTAGCCTAACCCAACTAAATATATTTTAGATACGTTTACAATAATTTAATACTAAACAAACACAACGAAATATATTTTTTTCGTTAAGTTCAGAATGATTTTGGCGAAATTATTGCATACACAAATTTTCACTTGTCTTATATGGCAAGATGAGCGTTGCTATTTAAGCCAAGATCGCAAGTTCTGCCTATTCGGCACGACATATATATATATATATATATATATATATATATATATATATATATATATATATATATATATATATATATATATATATATATATATATATATATATATATATATATATATATGTCGTGCCGAATATGTAAAACTGGTAAATTAACAAGAACTCATTTAAAATTAAGTCCTTTCTGAAATTTTCTCTTACACGTTTAAAGATATATTTTTTTCATTAATGTTGACGTAAAAATTTATAATTTTGCACTAAAAGAATCTTAGAAAACTTACCTAACCTTATTATAACAAGAACAATTTATTTTAACCTAACCCAACTAAATATATTTTAGATTTGCTTACAATAATTTAATACTAAACAAACACAATGAAATATATTTTTTTCGTCAGGTTCAGAATGATTTTGGCGAAATCATTGCATACACAAATTTTCACTTGTCCTATATGGCAAGATGAGCGCTACTATTTAAGCCAAGATCGCAAGTTCTGCCTATTCGGCACGACATATATTATATATATATATATATATATATATATATATATATATATATATATATATATATATATATATATATATATATATATATATATATATTCTAATTCTATATTGTAGTAATCTTAGTTCAAGGAATTTCGCAGTTTGACCATAATGAACTTCATTGCATAATTTTGCAGGGAATCTTATAAACAGAACCATCAGCATTCTGGGGGAATTCTTTATCTAATGTTTTCTCTGTTGTTTGATTTTAAAATTCTTAATTTAATACATAATGTATATCAAGAAGGTTTTCATGGTAAGGGAGAAACAACATATTCTTGGTTGAATATATTTTTTGTCCTTTCTCGAATTGTAAAATGTATTTCTGGTAATTTTTAAAGATTTGTCACTTAAGTTTATTAGGTATTTTAGATCAATCGTTATTTCACAAATCTTCAAAATTTCCTCAACTCTGAACTTTGGGTTGCAAATACACAGAGTTCTCAAAAACATTTATAAGAATATAGAAAGTTTAATTATCATGATGTGAAGAATCATAGTGCAAATAAGAGCAGTTATTTATTAGTTTTCTCCGTATATTGAATTTAAATTCGTGGTTCCCTTTAATAATTAAGACATCCAAAAAAAGGCAATGAGCTATTTTGTTCTAACTCAACAGAACTAGACTATTTAATTTAAAAAGAAAATTGTGCATATCTGTATCCTTGAGCATTAGACATAAATCATCAACATATTTGTACCACGAATCTTCTTGGAAATTCACTAATTTTTCAAAGTAGTTATTTTGTATGCATGTTTGCATACACAAAAACATGTCTGTGCACTTGCATATATATATTTTTTTACATTTTTCTGTATTAGAATTTTATGACTACTTGGCAGCATTCCTTTAGCATGGATTTTGGTAGAAGGAACGCAGCTTATTATACACGCAGATCACGTAGCGACCGAAATACCTCCAATTATTATCTATTATTATTATTATTATTATTATTATTATTAGTAGTAGTAGTAGTAGTAGTAGTGGTGGTAATAGTAATAATACTGGTAGTAGTAGTAGTAGTAGTAATACTTGTAGTAGTAGTAAGTAGTAGCAGTAGTAGTAGCAACAGCAGTAGTAGTAGCAGCAGTAGTAGTAGCAGCAGTAGTAGTAGCAGCAGTAGTAGTAGCAGCAATAGCATGAGCAGTAGCAGCAAGTAGCAGGTGCAGCATTGCGCAAAAGCGTTGCACCCGTTAGAATCACGCTGTGCCATGGGATAGGACGATAGTCAGTTTCGGTTTATAGACTAATTGTTGTCAGTAACACTATCCATTAACCGCAGCAACAACAACAAACATCAACCATGTCACATTTCAAGTGTTCAAGGCTCCGTCAACTGTAACCCATTCACAGCAGTCCATATTGTCTGTGGTTAAGAGGACAGGCTGACCTGCAACGTGGATGTTTGGTTATCACCCCATTCTTAATGATGAGGACATCCATTCATGGATGCCCTCATCATTAGGAATGCTGAAAATTATATAAAATACTGGTAAATTAATAAGACATGTGCAGCAGTTGTCAGTCCGAGGGACTGAGAACCTCCAACTATTTCTACAAAGTTGATGGACTGATTATATTATCTTTACGTCGTCACTTCTGCTGCCTTCAACCTATACTCTGTATTTGACTGATGAAGCCTACCGCATATGCGAAACGTTGCAATAATAAAGATAACCAACTGTTGCACATGTCTTACTCCATATCATTAGGAAAAACAACAGTATCCTTTACAAAGAACATAGTAAGCTTACCAACAGAAATGATATAACTCATTATTCGCATCATAGGCCGAGAATTAAGGAGTCATTATTACCATCTTTCACAGAGCACGTAGAATATTCAGCGCCGAGTTTCTGAATAATAAACTCACCTCCGTAACTAATACCTTCAAGTCCTAATTTTTTCTTATCAACTTCATCATTTCTTGCGAAAAGAGAGCCACTGTCATCCACCAGACATCTAAAGTTGAGTACGACATCAAAAGAAGATCGATCCTACCCACAGGGGACAAAGCCCTTACCTTAGCCCTAATCTTCAGCAGGACGAAAATTTCAGGTCTGCAAGAGTTACCACAAAAAACTCTCAGGGACTTCACACGACCTAAACTAACCAAGAGAGTTGTAGATAAATGGTATAAAATACCGACCCGATGAAAAAACAGACAAATGCAGTAAACTGCGATCTTTTATTGACTACTTTTTGTCCACACAGTGGGTTTTATCAAATCACAAACCGATCTGTTTGTGACTTGATAAAGCCCACTGTGTGGGTGAAATGGAGTTAATAAAGGATCTCATTATACTGCATTTGTGTCTTTTTCCATTCCTCAGGTGTATTTACTCTTGTCTGCGATGCGACAAAGTATACACAAGGGAAACCAAGAGAGGCCCCAAGACTCGTATTAACAAACACAGCTGCTCCTGCAGCATCAACAACGGTTGTGTGATACCCAGGAACACTGTCTCACATCTTAAGGACTGGGAACGTTCTGAACTCGCCGTAGTTAATAAGAACCAAGCCAGCAGAAAGTGTGTAGAAGCAGAACTAATTGTGACAACACACACCATTCCTCAGAGCAGAGGAGGTTTCGCTTTAGCCTTGCCTCTCACTAGCATCATTCTTAAGAATAGGCATGAATGTACACAGCATGTATGCAGCACCAGTTTGGAACCCACAAATAGCCAAACACGTAAGGAATTTAGAGAAAGTGCAAAGGTTTGCAACAAGACTGGTCCAGGAGCTAAGGGGAATGTCATTCGAACAGAAGTTAGGGAAGTTGACCTGATGACACTGGAGGACAGGAGAGATAGAGAGGATATGAGAAACGACATATAAAATACTGAGAGGAATTGACAAGGTGGATAGAGACATGATGTTCCAGAGATGGGACACAGCAATAAGGGTCACAGTTGGAAGTTGAAGACTCAGATGAATCACAGGGATGTTAGGAAGTATTTCTTCAGTCACAGAGTTGTCAGGAAGTGAAACAGTCTGGGAAGTGATGTAGTGGAGGCAGAATCTATACATAGCTTTAAGAAGAGGTGTGGCCAGAAGCTGTGACTCGACCTGTGCAACCACAACTAGGTGAGTACAATTAGGTGAATACACACACGAGGCTGCAGATGTGGCCAAAGTGGATGCAGGAGTTAAATCTTATTAAGCGCAAAGTCATGCAATTCAGGCAAGGATAGGGAAAAACCAGAGGCAAAATACTCAATGGAAGCAAAAAATGCAACGAATATTGATGAAGAAGGGTCTGTGAATGAACATTGCACGGAACATATCTCCAGAGAAGCGCATCAGCTATATGACCTCAGCAGTCTATGTTTGAGAGTAAATCATATAACAACATTCAGGAATCTCAATAAACAATAATTTATAACACTGTATGTAACGTATGTCAGGCCATACAAAAAAAAATGTAGCACCAAGATGAAGACCACAACTGATCACGTCCAAACCTTGAAAATGTAAGGCATTCCTTAGTAGAGGCCTTTGTCTAAAATACTGTCGGAGGGTCAGCTGCAGCATTGGGAAGTGCTGCCTGCGTGAGGTTTGTAGAAACTGTTTTTATCTAATTTGCTAAAATACGGTAGTGTAAGTGGATTATCATGTAGTGTTATGGTTATTATAGGATTAAGTGAAACCTTTCATTTTCTCCATTTTATGATCACCATAGTAAATAATTGTGTGTAACGCTTTTTGAGAATATTTTTCCTAGACAATATTTTTACCCTAGACAATATTTTTACTCTAGAGGCCGATCAAGTTGCAACAGTAATCTAGAAATCTTGAAATCTTGCTCATACTCAATCTTTAGTTATTATGTATTATTGAGCACAAGAGTGATAGAAATGATCGACGAAGTGAAGAGAGCAGTGAACCATAAACCACGAGTCAATACCCATAAATTTTTAGCGTCTTGGGGTCAGTGAGAGATAAAAGAATTTGTTAACGGGAAGCCAGATCCGGTAAAGCTATCGTTGTCATATAACTGATCAAGAACACCCATAAATACGGGAATATGTATAAGTTAATTAGCCATCCCAGGAGAGGTCGCTTTAAGATGTTGCCTGAGTTTGTTTGTTTCTGTCTTTCTCCAACTTTTCGTTCTTATTTCGCTCATAACTCGAGAACGCCTCATCCAATCTGCTTCAAATTTTCAATGGTTATGGTCGGTAAAGAGGATCAGATTCTTGGAGTATTTAACACGTTCAGGTGGCCTGTGACCAAAGCTGTTGAACCCATTCCCAGCATCTTGAAATACTTTAAATAACTTCCGAAACCTTCAGTGGCGGAGCTTCGAACGACAACAGTGAAGAGTGAAATTCATCTATGTCACAAGTTTATACCAGTTAATTAAATCAACTTAAATAACTTTTGCTTTACTTCTGAGCGACTTCATTATTTAACGACTGATGCATCTCAGAGACAGGATAGCACACATTAAATTTTGTCTCCGTTCAGACAAATTTATTGATGTTGGAAAATAGTTTAAAGACAACTTGGAATCGTTGTGTCATAACTGGAAAATGACTCATTTGATCACAAGACTCACGCTGCTGTTTGGTAATATAATTCCCGATTTACCAGTTTTATTGAACAGTGACATTTATTTTAATTAAATAACTAAAGACTGCATCTTCCGACTAGCTTCAAAATATTATTAATGATGAATTATATAAGACGGATGATGCCCCATAAATTTAGTCTGAATAGGTGAAATTTTGAAATTTGACTGAAATTATAAAATAATTTGGAATAGTTGGGATAAGATCAGCCACTGGAGAATGTATTTTCTGTTCGGCTTCAGACTTTTGTCATTTGTTGGCTTTATAAAAAAAATGAATCTTTTCACTCACGATTTTCTTTGTAAATTCCAATTTCAATTTCAATAATTAAATTGATTCCCATTTGATAACTAGAGAATTCTTCAATTAATTCGGCTTCAGATCATGAATACTGGATTATTAATTTTGGGCTGTAGTCTGCCATTTATTATGTTTGGATTGTAGTTTGCCATTTTTGCCAATTTAATTTTCTTAAAAGAATCCAATAAAATATAAATAGGAAAAAAAAAGATTGGAAAAAGACACGATTCTCGTTTTTAAGTTTAACAAGGGAAGACTTTCCTAACTTCGGAACATTCATGTCAACATCTTAATTTACATTCACAGTTCCTGTATATTACTCGAGAACGCCTTATTCAATTGGCTTCAAATTTAAAGCTCTGGTGTAATACATCTTGGGCAAGATTCTTGGAACTATTTGCAGGCGTATTTGCCACATGCACAATTTGACATAGGACATTCCCAGATTTTGTTTCTGTGTGATAACTGGAGACAGACTCCTCTGATCGGCTTCAAATTTTCAACACTCGCTTATCCTACTTAAAAGAAGGTTGGTATATTTAATGATGAATGTAGGTACCATTTTAATATTATTGTAGGGTGCTCATGTCTGTTTCTTGGTTTATTTTGTTTCAGTCAATTCTACGGCTGTTGAAATTAAACTTATTGAACATCTCGTCTCATACATTAGTGCTGTAGTTCCCAAACTCCGAGTTAGTACTCGTTTGTACTTCTTTGATGTGATCAGAGTATATATGTTGTTTTTGTGACTGTTATGTCTCTGATTAATTCCTTGTTGTTTGTGAATATCATATACAGTGTATTTTCTTTTCTAATTGGATCAGTTATCTGTTGGTTCAATGCGAACTTTTCACAAAACATGCTTAGTACCCTGATATGTACCTGTTGAGTCAGGGTGCTTCCAGGAGTTATTTCTTGTATAACATTGTACTGAGTCATCTTCCATTTTACATGTAGATTACAATCTCCAAGAAGGATAATATTAGATGGGATTTTCTAGCCTATCAAGACAGCTATCGATCTTCCTTAACTGATCTCTGAAGTCATCAGCCGTTGCTAACGGTGGTTTATATACTAGGATAATTACTAGATTCATATTCTCAACTTTAATTCCTAGAATTTCTATTGCAACAGAAAGGTATCTTTCATACAGAGTCCTACTCCTCCTTGTGACCTATTAATTCTGTCGCATCTATACACATTATAGTAATTTATCTCTATCTTTCCGTCCAAAACATCCCTTGTGTGTGTTTCTGTAAATGCACCGAAGATGACATTCGCTTCTGAGAGGAGCCTACTAATGTAACTAACTTTATAGTTTTTGTTTGATTTCAAACCCTGAATGTTTGCAAACAGGAAAGAGGATTTACCATTTGGGATGTTTTGAGTCGGTGTATTTTTAGTTGGTACCACTGGTGATGTACCTGGTATGGTCCCTGCTGTACATACCATTGCTTTCTACAGTAATATTTGTGCCTTTGTCTGTTCTATATTTGATCCTGTTGATGGGATGCCTGGCTTCATTTGTCCCACTGTTGTGCCACTCTATAGTAATTCCCTGTTTGGCTTCTTTCTTGGGTCCGATCGTTTCTTGCTTTGTCTTAAGAAAGGATGTTCTTTGTTATTCCTTTCTCTGCTTTCTCTGAAGCATCGCGTTCCTTTCAAGTGGTGATCTTTACAGCTAAGGCCATAACATGCACTGAGCTGCATTGAAGCTGTACACATCACTGGATAGAAGTACTTGCATTCTTTTTTTTTTAAGCGACACTTTGCCTTGCTAATCATGTCTGCACATTTTCTGGTGTGTGTTATATCAGCATTTTCTCCTATATAAACACATTAGTTTGACTCCTGGTTCTCTGCCCAGTGATCTGGATTCTCTTGTTTACTTTCCACTGAGCGTATTTTCCCCGGCTTTTCAGTTTCTTGTTTTCGTTTAATAGATGTTTCATCCTTCATTACATTTTTCTCGATGCCTTCTGTCGTGTCCTATGACCTGTCCTGTGTTACTGACTCCACCCTTATTTTTCAGTTCCTTGGTCATTATCTTTATTTTCCCCCCTCTCTCTCCCCCCCTTCTTGTTCAATACCTTTTTTTCCACTCTTTATATATATCTGGCAGGCACAAATTTTGTTGTATTCCCTGCAATAACTGGAAGATGCATCTTCTAGTAAGCTTCAAACTTTTAGTATTGATGCGTTTTCCTCAAAGGAAGAAATCTATTGATTTATGATATGCCAATTTATTAATGATATTGATTTTTGTAAAATAACTGGAGAATCTCTTCTGATGAGAAACAAATCACAATTTTTTACTTTATTGTTATACTAAGTTAAATCACCTTATTGTACATTTATATTCTTACAACATTTGTGGCCTCCAAACCATTCTTAAACATTTGCAAGTTATGTACACCAAGCTTAACATGATACTAATGGTACATAATAATTTGGAAATCATTATAATAATAGTATACAGTATCGACAAGATAATGAATAAGACATATGCTACATGTGTTTTATTCTTCAACTTGTCAGTAATATATACCATTATTATAATGATACTTGTCTGACACAGCAACACAAAGGTATCTTGGTACAGAGGACGCCTACAACTTTATTGCTCAACCATTAGGAGTGAGAAGGACTGCATTATAGATGGATCTGCCTAGCATGAACCTGTGCTCCTCATTTCTTTTGTTCTTCTACTAGCAGACTCCTGTGATGTCATCTCCATTCCACACCTCACATTTGGTTCCAGTATAACAGGCATGATTCTCATGCTTGAGCCTTACATTGATCGAGCCTGAGGAGCAGTACTCTCCTGTCTCTAATTTTAGTCACCTCTTCCTGTCTCTAATTTTAGTCACCTCTGTATTAGAGTGAAGAAGCCTACCATGCAGGAGAAATGTTTCGGAAATAAAGATACCATTCTTAAGTCATTACTTAGTTTGTTGATGCTCTCACTGAGGAAGGACCGAAGCCGAAAAAAGTATACTTAAACGGGGAGAGGTGGGCGCTAAATTCCTTCTAGAAAACTATATATATATATATATATATATATATATATATATATATATATATATATATATATATATATATATATATATATATATATATATATATATATATATATATATATATATGTCGTGCCGAATATGTAAAACTGGTCAATTAGCAAGAACTCATTTAAAATTAAGTTCTTTCTAAAATTTTCTCTTATACGTTTAAAGATATATTTTTTTCATTAATGTTAATGTAAAAATTTTTAATTTTGCTCCAAAAGAATCTTAGAAAACTTACCTAACCTTATTATAACAAAAACAATTTATTTTAGCCTAACCCAACTCAATATATTTTAGATTTGTTTACAGTAATTTAATACTAAACAAACACAGTGAAATATATATTTTTTCGTTAGGTTCAGAATGATTTTGGCGAAATTATTGCATACACAAATTTTCACTTGTCCTATATGGCAAGATGAGCGTTGCTATTTAAGCCAAGATCGCAAGTTCTGCCTATTCGGCACGACATATATATATATATATATATATATATATATATATATATATATATATATATATATATATATATATATATATATATATATATATATATATATATATATATGTATATATATATATATATATATATATATATATATATATATATATATATATATATATATATATATATATATATATATGAAGATTGAGACACTTATGCAGCATATGGGAATCTTTATTCAGGAAACGTTTCGCCACACAGTGGCTTCATCAGTCCAATATAAAGAGGAAGGCGTAAGTAGAGGAGGAGTATGAGGTAATCAGTCCCTCAGCCTGGAGTCGATGTGTTCAGTCCATCAATCTTGTAGAATGTACAGCATAGGACCGTAGACGTGGCTTATATACCGTAGTGAGGTGAGGTGAAGCAGGCGGAGGCGGGGTCATAGTGGTACCATCCACTAGTCGAAGTAGGTCTTCGTCCAAAGGTTGAACAAGTGTTGAAGAATTCTTTGTAACAAGATCCCATGATGCTGCAGTGTCTGACAGTTGTGATGAATGGTTTAAAAACCGACAAGTTGAAGATTGAGACACTTATGCAGCATATGGGAATCTTTATTCAGGAAACGTTTCGCCACAAAGTGGCTTCATCAGTCCAATACAAAGAGGAAGGCGTAAGTAGAGGAGGAGTATGAGGTAATCAGTCCCTCAGCCTGGGGTCGATGTGTTCAGTCTATCAATCTTGTAGAATGTACAGCATAGGGCCGTAGACGTGGCTTATATACCGCAGTGAGGTGAGGTGAAGCAGGCGGAGGCGGGGTCATAGTGGTACCATCCACTAGTCGAAGTAGGTCTTCGTCCAAAGGTTGAACAAGTGTTGAAGAATTCTTTGTAACAAGATCCCATGATGCTGCAGTGTCTGACGGTTTTTCAAACCATTCATCACAACTGTCAGACACTGCAGCATCATGGGATCTTCTTACAAAGAATTCTTCAACACTTGTTCAACCTTTGGACGACGACCTACTTCGACTAGTGGATGGTACCACTATGACCCCGCCTCCGCCTGCTTCACCTCACCTCACTACGGTATATAAGCCACGTCTACGGCCCTATGCTGTACATTCTACAAGATTGATAGACTGAACACATCGACTCCAGGCTGAGGGACTGACTACCTCATACTCCTCCTCTACTTACGCCTTCCTCTTTGTATTGGACTGATGAAGCCACTTTGTGGAGAAACGTTTCCTGAATAAAGATTCCCATATGCTGCATAAGTGTCTCAATCTTCAACTTGTCGGTTTTTCAAACCATTCATCACACACACACACACACACACATATATATATATATATATATATATATATATATATATATATATATATATATATATATATATATATATATATATATATATATATATTTATATATATATATATATACGTTGCTGTACAAAGATGAGGTGAATCATAGAATTGATGAGGGGAAAAGGGTGAGTGGTGCACTTAGAAGTCTGTGGAGACAAAGAACTTTTTCCTTGGAGGCAAAGAGGGGAATGTATGAAAGTATAGTTTTATCAACGCTCTTATATGGGTGTGAAGCATGGGTGATGAATGTTGCAGCGAGGAGAAGGCTGGAGTCAGTGGAGATGTCATGTCTGAGGGCAATGTGTGGTGTGAATATAATGCAGAGAATTCGTAGTTTGGAAGTTAGGAGGAGGTGCAGGATTACCAAAACTGCTGTCCAGAGGGCTGAGGAAGGGTTGTTGAGGTGGTTCGGACATGTAGAGAGAATAGAGCGAAACAGAATGACTTCAAGAGTGTATCAGTCTGTAGTGGAAGGAAGGCGGGGTAGGGGTCGGCCTAGGAAAGGTTGGAGGTAGGGGGTAAAGGAGGTTTCGTGTGCGAGGGGCTTGGACTTCCAGCAGGCATGCGTGAGCGTGTTTGATAGGAGTGAATGGAGACAAATGGTTTTTAATACTTGACGTGCTGTTGGAGTGTGAGCAAAGTAACATTTATGAAGGGATTCAGGGAAACCGGCAGGCCGGACTTGAGTCCTGGAGATGGGAAGTACAGTGCCTGCACTCTGAAGGAGGGGTGTTAATGTTGCAGTTTAAAAACTGTAGTGTAAAGCACCCTTCTGGCAAGACAGTGATGGAGTGAATGATGGTGAAAGTTTTTCTTTTTTGGGCCACCCTGCCTTGGTGGGAATCGGCCAGTGTAATAATAAAAATAAAAAAAATAACGTTGCTGTCTTCACCTTCAGATTTTCTCTGTACATCATCTATTCATTTAAACACAAGGTATCCTAATGTTCTCTCCAATCCATAAGCAGATAAAATTATCAGCCAACGAGTCACACTCCCCACTGAACCCATGGTACTAACCTTAACCTCCAGTCTCCAGTAAGCCAGTGTGTACATTACAGTACTCTGCTCCAAAACAATCAAAGAAATCGCTAAAACACTTTACTCCAACTAGAGCACAAGCACAGCGGTTGTCTGCAGAATATTTTGTGGTGACAGCGATTGCTTAAATGTTAGTATGACAGCGAGGAGATTTAAGTAATGGATTTAAAGAGCACAACTATTCATGCTGATTAAACGACACACAGTGCATACACTGTGCGGTTCAGCATACATTCCCACATCATGGATTGGAAAAAAAGTGCAGTTTTATTTACAAAAATAAATATCAGTATTAAACACAGGTGTCTCTAGGCTGACAAAATTCGCCACACCAAGGTACAAAAGAGACGGATGTATAAATTGTCTAAACTGATAATACGGACTGTCGTGACTCAACATATAAAATACAAAATACCTCAACCTGACCCTTGGATTCGCCTCCGATATGTATGCTTTAACCTTAATTACACATGACCTGTCATGGAGGCAGCTGTCCTATCTGGCAGCACCTTACATGTCCTGGCTGTACCTGACACTTCCCTCGACATATACTCTACCACTGCTTTTGTTGATAAAGGTTTCTTTGCTGAAAGTGTCTTTTTTTTACCCTAAAATGTAAACACATAACTATTCGTCAAAATATGGTGAAATGACTGCACAATCTGAGTCTTCATACAGAGGAGCCTATGTGTAATCGTGAGAGCACGGTTTCCCAGATTTAACAAATTTAATCAAGGAGTCTTTTGCACTGTATACAGAGTACATATGACCAATATTGGGGCATACAGTACCAGTTCACTGAAGGTCATGCTACCTGTTCTGAATGTGCTCTAGTGGAATTAGTTTGGAGTGTTATGGTGTTACTATAACTTTTTTCCGTAGTGTTTTAGAATCAGAGCTCAAAGTATTTAAAGGAGGTGTTTTATTTTTCAAGGAAAATTTGAAACTGGCTTAAATTAATGTAAGAGTGATTGTGAGGTGTATGGAAACAGTGAAATAAACAAGTTGCCAGCAATGGGGAGGTTGGTATCAGTAATAAAGGGAAGTGGTGTCCAGTGAAGGGAGAAACATCAAATTGTGGAAGGTTAAGGAGTAGATACTAAAGTGGAACATGTATTGTCTGTTTTCCTTGAAGAAAGTGCTGGAGTACATAGTCAATGAGGATAAAGATACCATTAACTGCTCTGGCCCCCGTGGGGCCAGGAACTGAGATTCAACCCACTTAACTCTATATAGATGAGTATATAATGAGTACTGTTACAGCGACTGAAGGAAGATTAACATGAAGTGAATTGCGGTGTGATGGAAAACAACCTGTTGATCACTGCCTCAGACCATTGCTGTTGTCAGAGGTCTCAAAGTCATTGAAAGAGTATTGTAAAATAGTCTGTGGAAGATTGATAGGTTGTGAATAGCAAAGTGAGTACTGAATCTACGTGATCATTGTCCTGAAGGTTAGAATGCCCAGGAACACAACAGAAAATGATTTCTTTGTACTTGCTGGAAATGCGGCACAACCACTGTTGTGAGCGAAGCATGAGGTGTGGTAAGCATAATTTTTGGATTGCTCATGACGCACTTCGAGATTCTGGAAAAACAGCAAATGAGAAAATGACAGTACATAAACCCTTGCTGCTGTATAGCCTTGGACCGCTCTATTTAAAAAAAAAAAAAAAAAAAAAAAAGAAAAAATAGTCGTGTACTCTACTCCACTGATGTAGGGTACATGAGAATTTGGAACAGTCGGTGTACACTGTGGTAGTATGCAAATGAGGCTAAGTGTGTTCAAGAAAAAGAGAATGTAAGTTAGTAGCAGTCATGGGAAATTTTGGGCACCGAAGAATGACGGAGCAAATTTTGAATCATAGGTACTTCAAGAAGGGACTGAGAAGCGCGATATATGGTGACGTACAGCAGCTGTAAATTAGTAGATGTTACCACTTTTAAGAATGCCACTACAATTTAATTGCAGCGATGTATTTTTCTAGCCATCAATTTCAGTCTGAGACATCCATTCACTGCTTACTCCTCTTGGCAGAAAACTAAATATAATTTGGTTTTCCCCCTGACAATAAACTTCATAGTATTCCAATACTTGTCAAGTAACTCCTCTTGCTTTCCTACCATCACCGCCTCCGGTACTGAGAAGGATAAACAGGCTTGTTTTCCTTATTTGACCTGACGTAATCAAAATTGTTAACTATATCATCTGTACCAACTCTGGTAAACACACCCTCTCGCCATCGTATTACTGTTAGAGACTGCTCTGTCCATATAAATCAACTGTAACACCCTGACTATAAGTGCGCTCCTACATTGATGTGTTGAATTATTATTAAAAATAACGTAACCCCTAAATCCAAAGGGCGTCATACATTGCCTGGAGACTAGAAGCCAGTCTAGTTCGATTGAAGGAAGAGCCAGGTTTAATTTCTTAGATCACGAGCGTCTCGTCAGAGTCAAAGGTTCTTCCTGAGTGTTATATGTGTCGAAGTTTTTATCCCGCCTCTTTCCCCTTGTCGATAACTGCATACCCAACAAGAAGAACAGCACAGTGATTTCCGTTCTTTAACCTTCATCAATTTTATCTTCCCCACCTTTTCCACCAACAATTTTCCAATCACTGCCGCCAACCTTTTTACCACCTCTTACCTCATTATTACGCTTATCTCCCATCGTGTCTACACGATTTTTTATTATTCTCCTCTCCGAAAATTAGAGCCAACTTCCTTTACAACTTCCATCACTTCTGAATCCTGGCAGCTCCTCTCAAAGCTTATAGAGCAAATCATTTTAGCAATATCACTACACCCATGATTCCCTGAGTTAACCACACTACAGCAGAACAGAAGTGCAGACATCCCTGACCACATACCACAGGCAACTCCACTAACCTTAGGCAATTCTACTGACCTCAGGTAAATCAACTGATCTCAAGTAACTCCGCTGACCTCAGGAAAATTTTCCTTTAGATGCCTTAGACGACAAATAAAAATATATAATACGTTTTTTCTATTGGCAGGGAGAGAACGAGCACATCTGAACCCAAATAAAAAATATAAAACAAACAAAGCGGAACCAACCGTCTAACTAAACGACGTTTCTCTCTAACAGTACTTTCTTAAGCATCATTTCGCCCTAAATACTGATTTATTAGGTGGTTTGTTGCTCTTAGTAAGACTTTATTAGACGATGTGTCGTCTTAGACTTGATGAAGCCCTATTTTAAGGCGAAACGTCGTCTAATGAAACGATTCACTCTACAGTCCCTTCTCACCAACTCTTCTCACACCAAGAGTGTTACATTTCAAACGTTTTTACATTAACAGTGATAAAAATCAACCAATTCTCACACTAAGAGTGATGCATCAATCATTGTAGTACAATCATAAATGTCAATCATTCTTGTACCCAGAGTCATAAACATCATCCATTCTCATAGCAAGAGTGATAACATCAATCAATCACATACTAAGAGCGATAAACAAAGCATTCTTTTACAAAGAGTGATAAAAATCAAGTATTCCTATTCTCGTACAGAGTGATGGACGTCAACCATTTTGGCATCAGGAGAGTTTAACATCAATCATTCTCGCATCAAAAGTGATTCACGCCAACCGGTCTTGCACTAAGAGCGATAAACGTCAATCATTCTCGTACCAGATGAGACAAGCATCATTCTCGAAACGAGGGTGAAACACCTCAGTCATTCTTGCACTAAGAATGAGAAGCATCAATCATTCCATGATTCCTATTCCATTTCGTTGCCAAAATATCAATGTGTATTTTCTAAGTTGCAATTTTGTGGTTAAATATTCGTTTATATACGCTTATGTATCATAAACCCAATCTCCTGACTTATTTAAAACAAAGTATTCAGTAATCTGGAGGGAAAACAGAACACGTGAAAACTCACGAAATCGTAATAACACGATTTCAAACAAATCAATGAATGGGTAGGGGGTTTGAGCTCATGGAATGGGAGTTTTAGGATTCACTTGCTAAGGGTTCAAGCCCTACCCGTTCAGTGGTTTATTTCACGTGAAATAGTTGACGTTGAGAAAAATGCTAAAAACTTGGTAGAATTACGGATAATATGTTGGGTAAAATGACACAAGTGCAACTAATACATCTTATTATGGCAACGTTTAGCTCTCTAACAACGATTATATTATGCTTTGCACCTCACTCTATACCTTTATATACCCCTCTGTGTTCCTGTATTGTTTGTAGAAGGCTTGACGTTGAGCAAAATGCTAAATACTGACGTTTTAAAATGGGAATGAGTTAAACTCTGCTTGCATTTCGCTAAACTCAGTAAAATATTGGGTGCGCCATTAATGATATCAACTCCTTTCTCAGCTGTTTCCATAAACTAGAAGTTTTCTCATAGAGAGTGGTAGATGGCTGATATGTACTTGGAGCTGTAGATGGTCGAAGCGTACCTAAAGAGCACGCTAGGTTTCAGCACCTGTTGTTTGCCCAGCGGAGTCAACACGGAAACAATGACCCCGGACGTTCATCAAAGCATCGATCTTGCTCTCACTGGCCGTCTCAGACACGGGCACCACGGTGATTGCAGGTGATTGCGGCCAGGTACGTGTGTTTGTCTCATACCTGGTGATTACTAGGAGGTGGAAGGTAGTGTTCAAGCCAGCCGTTGATTGGTCGATAGTGTGCTGCCTTGGCGTGTGAGCTGAGAGATGAGTGGCTGATAGCGTAATGTTTTGGCATGCACGCGATGCATAGATTGGTTGATACCACGATGTTTTCGTTTGAAACCAAGGCTGTGATAGGCTAAACATTGCTGTTACATATTTCATGTGTAAGCTCTGTGATAATTGGATGATAGTCTAATGTTGCAGTCGGTACACATAGGGTCGATAAGCTCATAAAAGTAAAATCTACCGCACATGAAATGTTAATGATGAGTGGATAACAGAGTATCTATTGCATAAACAAAGCACTGATGGAGGTAATAATTGGTTTCGTGTAAGCTTCTCGTTGATTGGTTGATATCTTAATATTACTATTTATATGCAAGGTATAGTTGATAAGAAATATACCAGAGTGTAGGCAAGGTGATGGCTGGCAACATAGACACATGAGTGTGTAGACAAGGTGATGGCTGGTAATACAGACACATGAGTGTGTAGACAAGGTGATGGCTGGTAACATAGACACATGAGTGTGTAGACAAGGTGATGGTTGGTAACACAGATACATGAGTGTGCAGACAAGGTGATGGCTGGTAACAGAGATACTAGTGTTTATACAGGGTGAGGGCTGGTAACACAGACACATAAGTGTGTAGACAAAGTGATGGTTGGTAACACAGACACGAGAGTGTGTAGAGAAGGTGATGACTGGTAACAGAGATACTAGTGTTTAGACACTGTGATGGCTGGTAACACAGACACATGAGTGTGTAGACAAGGTGATGGTTGGTAACACAGACACATGAGTGTGTAGACAAGGTGATGACTGGTAACACAGACACATGAGTGTGTAGACAAGGTGATGACTGGTAACAGAGATACTAGTGTTTAGACAAGGTGATGGCTGGTAACACACACACATGAGTGTGTAGACAAGATGGTGGCTGGTAACACAGACACATGAGTGTGTAGACAATGTGGTGGCTGGTAACACAGACACATGAGTGTGTAGACAATGTGTTGGATGGTAACAGAGACACATGAGTGTATAGACAAGATGGTGGCTGGTAACACAGACACATGAGTGTGTAGACAATGTGATGGCTGGTAACACAGACACATGAGTGTGTAGACAATGTGATGGCTGGTAACACAGACACATGATTGTGTAGACAATGTGATGGCTGGTAACACAGACACATGAGTGTGTAGACAATGTGATGGCTGGTAACACAGACACATGAGTGTGTAGACAATGTGATGGCTGGTAACACAGACGCATGAATGTGTAGACAATGTGATGGCTGGTAACAGAAATAAGCGATCGAAATTATCTAGAGTTCTCTGATCTACTTAAATTACTGAATCACTACACGTCGGAGTCATGGCGAATAAGCGGCAATCAGGTACTATCTAAGGAAGGGAAGAGTAGCTCTCACGAGTCAAGTGTCTTCACCAGCCTCAAGGCACAGCTCTTGAAGGATGGAATCCTTTAAAACTGTCTGCGGTATTTCCTCACTTGTCTTACGCAGACACTGATCATGAAGCCATACATTCAAGGCTGGACTAATTCACCTTGTTTTCGGAACCACTTTCGTGGTTTAATACTTTTTTTTTAGTTTTTATTTGTCATTGTCTGTTTGCTTTGTTCAAGGAGTGACTGAGTTGCCACGTACTTAGTGCCGATTGCAAACACTGTTGCCAAATGCTCGCAGGATGAAAATGTTCGTAAGTCAGTTGTCCGATTTCGACGAGAAACGGTGTTGAATTTCTTCGCGTCGGTTTCTTCATTGTTAAGGAAGAGGCTGGGGAGGGACTAAATGACAGTTACTGAAAGAAGAAGGAAGAAAAGTAAATGAGAGGGAGTGATAAGAGTAAATGAGGAGGATGAGAAAGGGGAGGGTGAGAAGGGGTTAAGGTCAGGAGGGTCACCTGTGGTGGGGAAGTTGGTATCATTGTTTAATTATCCCAGCGCTGGCAACACTGTTTTAAACTCATTATTATTATTGTTATTGTTATTATTATTATTATTATTATTATTATTATTATTATTATTAGTTATACACAAAATCCGAGACTGAAGGGATATGAAGCTGCGTAAAATATTTGTATATACGTTAGTACCCTCAACAGCTTCGTGGACTTGTATTAAAATGTATAACTATATTATAGGCATTTAATACAAAGCTGTCAGTTACAATAGATTGGATGTCTATCAGTGTCTGTCAACGTGTTTATTAAAGAACATCTTCATGTTTAAGGCGGGATGATGAGCTGGATGAAGATGCATGTTTAAGTTCTCGAGGATCTTAGTTTTCGTGTTGAGACCCAGCTCCTGGGCCCACTTCCTGCACCTTCTCTTTACTACAGTAGGGGGTTTAGACCCAGCTCCTGGACCGGCCACTTACCCCTCCTCTCACATACAGTGGGGGTTTTGACCCAGCTCTTGGACCCGCCTCTTTCTCCTCCTGATTACTACAGTGGACTGGGAAAGAGCTCCTGTACCCACGTCCTACCTCATCTTGACTACCACTGAGATCATTGAGACCCCAGCTCCTGGACCCACGTTCTACCCATCTTGACTACCACTAAGTTGAGACCCAGCTCCAGGACCTGCCTCCTAACCCTCCTCTACTTCACACACACACACACATGCAAACACACACACACACACACACACACACACACACACACACACACACACACACACACACACACACACACACACACACACACACAATAGGTATCCAAGACTTACAGTTGAAGAAAGACTTTATGTTTGAAAGAAAATTGTGATCAAAAATAATAAGATAAATATCCTCATTAAATAATTTCACCAGAGAGGCGCCACGAGAGGCGTTGCCAACCTCGATAATATTTCTTATACATACGACTTGCCAATGAGATTTTTTTTTTTGTTAATATCCTTGCATCATCAACAAATACATTGAAGAGTAAGACACATGTGCAACAGTTGGGAATCTTTATTGTTGATATAATCAACAATAAAGATACCCAGCTGTTGCACATGTGACTTTTTCTTGCAAAGATCCTGGGCATGAAAAGTGGAAAACAAACTGAAGCCCCAGACTAGAAGACCCGGATAACTAGACCAAATGGAGCGACTTGTGGAGGATGAAACTGAAAGTTGGTAAATGACAAGTTAAAGAATTGTAGAAAACATTGATTAACAACTTCTATAATAAAGGAAATGCGCGAAAACTTATTAAAGGTTTAATACAAAGAGGAAGGTCAAGGAAGAGTGGTAGACTCAGTTTGCTAAGCAAGTCTTCATCTGACGATGTTTCGCTCAGTGTTGGTAATGCACAGTACTGAACGAAATATATGTTAGGGTAGAAAATACAGATAATAATGTTAAAAGTCTTATTCTGCAGTTTATGACATTTTATTATGAACACGTTTCGTCCTTCATGGACGAAATGTGTTCTTAATAAAATGTCATAAACCGCATATTGTGAATGTTTAACATACTAAGCAAAACGTCAACAGAATAAAGACCTGCTCTGCAGACTCTCTTTACCTTACTTATCACCACTTGCCAGTCACACCATCTACTGTAAGAGCCATCATAAACGAACCATCTAGCAGCCATCATCAACAAACCATCTGGCAGCCATCATCAACAAACCATCTAGCAGCCATCATCAACAAACCATCTGGCAGCCATCATCAACAAACTATCTAGCAGCCATCATCAAAAAACCATCTGGCAGCAATCATCAACAAACCATCTGGCAGCCATCATCAACAAACTATCTAGCAGCCATCATCAACAAACCATCTAGCAGCCATCAGCAAAAGGTAGCCGCTTTAGGATCATATACATATATTCTTAATAAATTCCTTGACTTCACTGACCCACGATACAACACCCTTCACATACATGGAAGGTGAAATGCAAGGAACACTGCATATAACAACTGTTGTGATTAAGCTGGAAAACGTAGCTGTGATGTCCGCACTTCAAAACACGTAAACAAGACATTAAAAGCTTGAAGATGACTTACAAAATGGCCGCTAGAACTAAAAACTAGGCGTTACGGTTCCAGTCAGAAAACACTAAAAAATATCTTCATTGGTGCGTTAAGGAAAAGATGTGATGTGATAACCACATGAAAAAGTCAAAAAATTATACGAAACTTATTAAGAATTGATGGGAACAACGACCACGAGAACAAGAATCCAAAGTTTTAAACTAAGAGGAAACCAATGCCAAATATTTGTGTTAAAAAGTTTGTTTTGAGGAATTGAGTTTGTTTCATTGCAGAGAAACAATTATACTGATTACAGAAGATTGTAGTAATGTGTGGCAGAACACTTATGACGGGACACTACGACCAAAGATCTGCTCTGCTGATACAAATAAAGACTAAAAATGCATTTTTTATCCCCTTACTCCGTGACCTTTGCTTCTATGTTTATCATTGTCTTGTGAAATATTTATTCTTCCCGTGCTCATTCTATCCTTCTAATGTTATAAAGGACCCCAATGGAAATAAGTCACTTTGTCTGACTTTTTTGGGTTATCACTGGTTCTCTACACATGCTGCCATGTATGATAATCTATGTAACTGTATTTGTGTATACCTGAATAAACTTGTTTACTTATTATAAAACTTTTTCTCTTAAAAAGACTTTCCTCTCTTGAACTCCATTGATGACACCTGCGTTTTGCTTTCCTTTCTCTGAGTTATAAAATCTTTATAACATCTATCGTCCTCAGGATATTAATCTTGCATTTCGTCCAAATAACACACTACATAGCTACAAGGAAAGAGTTTCTGCCTCGCTATTTACGGACTGAGAATAGAGCCTCCATAATTCAGATGTTTATAATTATTTCTATCGCCCTCTTCCATATCCTGGTGAAACTGGCCGCTTCATTTTATAACAGACTCGAGCAGTAGAATTCACCTTGCTGACACTAACACCGCTCTTTTATCAAAGATTAGAAATCATATTCGTCAGTAAGTTTAATGTTAACAACCATAGAATTGACTGGGAAAAATAAACCAATAGCTATCAGACATACCCTGGGAATCAGACATGAGCACCCTGGATCCCCACCAGTGCCTAGAGAAGCTGAATGTAAAAGCATACAAGATATGTGTGAAGCACGTACCATTGAGGAAATCCAGAAGAAGATCAGATAAAGAGAGAGTGCGCAGGAGATGGTACAGTAGATGAAAACGGGTTACTGAATTGCTTAAAAACACAAATATGTTTTAAGAGAGGAAAGATAGTCTTAGCCGAGAGATCACTGAATTAGAGCAAAGACTTGGGATGTCATGCCTAACAGAAGAAGTACAAAGGGAACAAAGGGTCATACAGGATATTGCAAGAAACCCAAAATATTTCTATTCATATGCAAAATCCAGGCTAAGAGGAGATTCTTATACTGATAATGAACAGGAAATAAGTGAAATCCTAAAAGAACAGTACGAGTCGGTGTTAAGCAACCCACTAAATGACAGCAAGGTAGAAAATGCAGAAACATTTTTCACTTCAGCAGAAGACCGCGCAGACCAACTAATTGACATTAGTACAAATTCCATAGATTTCGAAAAAGAAATGGATAACATACCCACCCACTCAGCACCTGGACCAGATTCATGGAATGCTCTATTTATATAGAAGTACAAAGTACCACTTACCCGAGCCCTCGGTATTCTTTGGAAAAAGAACTTAGATCTAGGTGAAATACCGGAGGCCTTAAAGAGTGCAGACATAGCTTCTTTGCATAAGAGTGGTAGTAGAGCACTAGCTAAAATTTACGGACCAGTAGCCCTAACCTCTCACATCATAAAATTCTTCGAAAGAGTGATGAGACAACAGATAACAAATTTCATGGACCAGCACAACCAGCATAACCCGAACCAGCATTGTTTTACAGCAGGACGATCATGCCTGTCACAGCTGCTGAACCATTATGACAGAATTATGGAGGCACTGGAAGACGACCAAAACGCAGATGTGATTTACACAGATTTTGCAAAGGCATTTGACAAATGCGATCACGGAGTGATAGAGCACAAAATAAGGGCCATGGACATTACGGGGAAGGTAGGCAGATGGATTTTCGAGTTCCTAACACAGAACACCAAAAGTAGTAGTGAACAGAGCAAGATCCAGTATCAGCAAGGTAAAAAGCTCAGTGCCTCAGGGCACTGTCCTGGCACTTCTGCTGTTTCTCATCCTCATAGTATACATAGATAAAAACACTCGTCACACTTCTGTATCATCATTTGCAGATGACACTAAAATAAGCATGAAAGTCACTACGGTAGAGAGCACTGAAAAATTACAGTAAGACATAAGCAGTATTTTCCAGTGGGCAGTGGAGAACAACATGACGTTCAATGGTGATAAGTTCCAACTGCTTTGGTATGGAATGAATGAAGAATTCAAAGGGAAACACTATATACAAAACTCAAGAGGGTTACCAAATAGAACGAAAGGAACGCGCAAAAGACCTGGGAATAATTGTGTTAGCTGACCTTTCTTCTGAAGACCATAACAAAACAAAGATCACGACAGCCAGGAAGATAACGGGGTGGGTATTGAGAACTTTCAAAACAAGGGAAATAATGATAATGATGACACTCTTCAACTCGCTAGTGCTCCCTCATTTAGCATGAGAAATATCAGAACTGGAACAAATACAGAGATCGTTTACGGCTCACACTGAGCCAGTAAAGCACCTAAATTACTGGGAACGACTTCAAGTCTTGAACATGTACTCATTGGAACGGAGGAGAGAAAGATACATGATAAAATATACCTGGAAAGTACTTAAGGGCTTGGTCCCAAATCTGCACACTGTCATAACAACATACTGGAGTGAGAGAAATGGGAGGAAAGTGCAAAATAAACCCAGTGAGGAGCAGGAGTGCAGTGGAGACAATAAGAGAACACTGTATCAACATCCGGGGTCCCAGACTATCCAACATATTACCAGAAGATATCAAAAGCACGGCTGGAACAAGTGTAGAACCCTTCAAGAGGAAACTGGACAAGTATCTTCACCAGGTGCCAGATCAGCCAGGCTATGATGGATATGTGTTGCAGCGGGCCTCCAACAGCAACAGCCTGATTGGCCTGGCAAGTACCAAACGATCCTGGTCCATGGCCAGGCTCCGAGATTAGTGAAACTCCTCTCGATACTTTTCAAAGGTATATCAAAGGTTAAGGTAATTAGCCGATTCTCTACCAAAAGCAACTAGACCTCTTCTAACCTTCACAGATGACGTGTTGTTGAACTAGTACCCATACCCACCATTCCAAACAAGACTTTTAGTTACGGTTTTGCTTCCGTTTGTGTTTACCTTCCTCAGAACAACATATTGTTAAATGTTCTAATATTGAGAACACCCGTGACGAGGCCGAACCTCGGCTGTCTTATCTTACCTACTGACCTGTGTACTTTGTCTCTATCTTTTCACCTGATTTGAGTTATTGCTTCTTTCTCTTTTCTCTCATTTGCGACTTAATAATAGCTTAAGATGAATCGAAATAGGTAGAATTTTTTTTTTATCCAATTTAAAAGTTAGTTGACTTTTGTTCCAGCCACAGCATTACTTTCTATACTTCTACGAGGAAGGTAATTACAAGTAAAGTAAACAGTTGGCTGAGCTGCTGCTCTTTCGTGATTAGAGTTCACTATAGGGTTTGCCATCCACGATATAAATATTTACCAGAACGTTTGCTGGGTTTCAGGTATTTGTTCTGTGCTAGTGTGACCTTCAACTCTGTTTTCCCAACTCTCTTCCTCGTGCCTTTTTTATTTCTGTTTTGTTTTACTTACAAATCACTTACAAAATATCCATGTCGTAAAAGTCAACCTTATTAATCATTGCGTTACTACAATGTAAATAGTTCTATTTTCTTTCTATTTGAAGCATTTGCAGTTGCAAGGTGTGTGCTACTCAACTGAGATTTCTTGCATGTACATCTCTCTCCATATTCTTTTGTGCTCATGGAGCTACACTACATACTTCTAAAACAATACTAAGGGAGTTAAAAGATTTGCCGGTCATGTTCAAAGTCCATATCTTACCCTGCTGGACAACTCGCTTTCAGTGCTTCAACAGTGCTTCCTGCACAGGAGGGACAATTTCCACACATTTTTTTTTGTCAGATCTTCTTTCTCCGTGAATCGTCAACTGAGTTTTGGTCAATAAGATGCAGTGCTCAGCTAGTTTGAAGATGTCCAAATCTAGCTCAAGTCAAGATTGACTGCAACGCAGGAGAAAGTCTTTGTGACTTCGGGAAGGGACATCCACGTTTTACATGCACTGTTTTTTAACCTTTTCCTAAAAAAGTTATATACAATATGACAGCCTTTGAGGATGTGGAAAATGGAAAAAATCAGGGCTTGTTCTTCTAGTCTACGAGAATGTATGGCATTGCATGCAGTTATGTGACTATATCAACAGCTTTGCTCACGAACCTGATTGGTAGTCACTGGGGCAACACAGTGGTCCTTCTCCAAGAATTAATTTAGGATAGATGGGGTAAATTTTCCAGTTGCACGGAAGTGCACGTGGATGCACCTGCCATTGTTTTGATCAGGGGAAGATGTTATAGGAATAAACAGTGGTGCATTTTATATTGATTTTTAGTGCTAAAGATGGGTCCATGCAGTTTCTAGTCATTAAAAAGTCTCAGAATGACCCAAGTCTCAGGTCCCCAGCATAAAATCTAGAATTGGCAGTAGTGTAAGAAAAAAAATTGATGTTTCAATGTGCACTACAGTTACCAAGATGCTACTGTCACGATGATTTTAATTATAAAGGAAGTAAAAATATTCATATTCATTTTATCACATGTTACTTTCCATATCATAATACGTTCCACGTCAATGGCTGCATATGTCAGTAAATTTAGATGAAAAGGGAAATGACCCCATCAGTTATGACAAAAACTCTATTGATTCTAAATCAGGCAACCGCCGTGTTGGGAGAATAGTACCTCCTCACATCCGTCAAGAGATGGGGTCCCCTTTCCCAAGGAACAAACCGCAAAAACTACACCACAACAGTAACCCAACATCGAAGGGCTTCCCGATGTCGAGCTGCTGCTGCTGATTCATTACAAGTGCTTCTCTTAATGACTTCGTTGTTGAAGATGAATGTTCTGGCAACCGGTATCGGTCCGGTGGTTTCCTGTGTCAGCGGTCAAGTGGTGGAATGATTAATTCATTCCCATTTGACTCCTGGACACTGTATTGAAGGTGTGGGTCCGGAAGAATTTCAGTGACAGCTGAGACTGATTTTCGCACAAGTCGACACACACTGCATGATGCTATTATGTTGATGAGCGTCGAGGACCATGTTTGGCAGAGCGGTGATGGGAGAGCTGCCAGGGAGCCTGATTGTGGCTCCCACACATGTGACTGGGACCACTCTGGTCCCTGCCTCTGCTGGTCAGTTGCAGGTAGGCGAGGGTCTGCGTCCATCTGCTGGGCTATAAAAGTTAATGAAACATTTTGCTTGCTTAACGGGGAGCTCTGTGGTTCCTGCTTGCCTTATGGAGTGTGTCCTGTGGCTTCTGCATACTTTATGGAATTTTTTGAGACGGTGGAGAGAGTGTACTCACCTGTTTGTGGTTGCAGGGGTCTAGTCACAGCTTTTGGCTCTACCTCTTCGCTACTAGGTCCACACTCTCGCTGCTCCATGAACTTTGTCGTATCTCTTCTTAATGCCATATAGGCATCTTGCCTTCACTACATCATTCTCTAGATTATTCAACTTCCTGAAAACTCTATGGCTGAAGAAATACTTCCTAATATCCATGTGATTCATCTGAGGTTTCAGCTTCTAGTTGTGTTTCCTTGTTGCTGTGTCCCATCTCTGAAACATCCTGTTCCTATCCACCCTGTCAATTCTTCTCAGTATTTTATGTCGTTATCATGTCGCCTCTATCTCTCTTGTCCTCCAGTGTCGTCAGGTTGATTTCCCTAAACTTCTCCTCGTAGGACATACCCCTTAGCTCCGGGAATAGTCTTCTAAACTTTTGCACTTTCTCTAATTTCTTGACGTGCTTGTGTGTGTGTGTGTGTGTGCGTGTGTGTGTGTGTGTGTGTGTGTGTGTGTGTGTGTGTGTGTGTGTGTGTGTGTGTGAGTGTGTGTGTGTGTGTGTGTGTGTGTGTGTGTGTACTCACCTAGTTGTACTCATCTAGTTGAGGTTGCAGGGGTCGAGTCCAAGCTCGTGGCCCCACCTCTTCACTGGTCGCTACTAGGTCACTCTCCCTTAACCGTGAGATTTATCACACCTCTGCTTAAAGCTATGTATGGATCCTGCCTCCACTACATCGCTTCCCAAACTATTCCACTTGCTGACTACTCTGTGGCTGAAGAAATACTTCCTAACATCCCTGTGATTCATCTGTGTCTTCAACTTCCAACTGTGTCCCCTTGTTGCTGTGTCCCATCTCTGGAACATCCTGTCTTCGTTCACCTTGTCAATTCCTCTCAGTATTTTGTATGTCGTTTCATGTCATCCCTATCTCTCCTGTCCTCCAGTGTCGTCAGGTTGATTTCCCTTAACCTCTCCTCATAGGACACACCTCTTAGCTCTGGAACTAGTCTTGTTGCAAACCTTTGCACTTTCTCTAGTTTCTTTACGTGCTTGGCTAGGTGTGGGTTCCAAACTGGTGCCGCATACTCCAATATGGGCCTAACGTGCACGGTGTACAGGGTCCTGCACGATTCCTTATTAAGATGTCGGAATGCTGTTCTGAGGTTTGCTAGGCGCCTATATGCTGCAGCAGTTATTTGGTTGATGTGCGCTTCAGGAGATGTGCCTGGTGTTATACTCACCCCAAGATTTTTTTCCTTGAGTGAAGTTTGTAGTCTCTGGCCCCCTAGACTGTACTCCGTTTGCAGTCTTCTTTGCCCATTCCCAATCTTCATGACTTTGCACTTGGTGGGGTGAATTCCAGGAGCCAATTGCTGGACCAGGTCTGCAGCCTGTCCAGATCCCTTTGTAGTTCTGCCTGGTCTTCGATCGAATGAATTCTTCTCATTAACTTCACGTCATCTGCAAACAGGGACACTTCGGAGTCTATTCCTTCCGTCATGTCGTTCACAAATACCAGAAACAGCACTGGTCCTAGGACTGACCCCTGTGGGACCCCGCTGGTCACAGGTGCCCACTCTGACACCTCGCCACGTACCATGACTCGCTGCTGTCTTCCTGACAAGTATTCCCTTATCCATTGTAGTGCCTTCCCTGTTATCCCTGCTTAGTCCTCCAGTTTTTGCACTAATCTCTTGTGTGGAACTGTGTCAAAAGCCTTCTTGCAGTCCAAGAAAATGCAAACCACCCACCCCTCTCTCTCTTGTCTTACTGCTGTCACCATGTCATAGAATTCCAGTAGGTTTGTGACAGAGGATTTCCAGTCCCTGAAACCATGTTGGCTGCTCTTGATGAGATCATTTCTTTTTAGGTGTTCCACCATCCTTCTCCTGATAATCTTCTCCATGACATTGCATACTA
>NC_091302.1:30702165-30754665 GCF_038502225.1 Cherax quadricarinatus | reverse complement strand
TTCCTGACAAGTATTCCCTTATCCATTGTAGTGCCTTCCCTGTTATCCCTGCTTGGTCCTACAGTTTTTGCACCAATCTCTTGTGTGGAACTGTGTCAAACGCCTTCTTGCAGTCCAAGAATATGCAATCCACCCACCCCTCTCTCTCTTGTCTTACTGCTGTCACCATGTCATAGAACTCCAGTAGGTTTGTGACACAGGATTTCCCGTCCCTGAAACCATGTTGGCTGCTGTTGATGAGATCGTTCCTTTCTAGGTGTTCCACCACTCTTCTCCTGATAATCTTCTCCATGATTTTGCATACTATACATGTGAGTGACACTGGTCTGTAGTTTAATGCTTCATGTCTGTCTCCTTTTTTAAAGATTGGGACTACATTTGCTGTCTTCCATGACCTCAGGCAATCTCCCTGTTTCGATAGATGTATTGAATATTGTTGTTAGGGGTACACATAGCGCCTCTGCTCCCTCTCTCAATACCCATGGGGAGATGTTATCTGGCCCCATTGCCTTTGAGGTATCTAGCTCACTCAGAAGCCTCTTCACTTCTTCCTCGGTTGTGTGCACTGTGTCCAGCACATGGTGGTGTGCCCCACCTCTCCGTCTTTCTGGAGCCCCTTCTGTCTCCTCTGTGAACACTTCTTTGAATCTCTTGTTGAGTTCCTCACATACTTCACGGTCATTTCTTGTTGTCTCTCCTCCTTCCTTCCTTAGCCTGATTACCTGGTCCTTGACTGTTGTTTTCCTCCTGATGTGGCTGTACAACAGTTTCGGGTCAGATTTGGCTTTCACTGCTATGTCATTTTCATATTGTCTTTGGGCCTCCCTTCTTATCTGTGCATATTCGTTTCTGGCTCTACGACTGCTCTCCTTATTCTCCTGGGTCCTTTGCCTTCTATATTTCTTCCATTCCCTAGCACACTTGGTTTTTGCCTCCCTGCACCTTTGGGTAAACCATGGGCTCATCCTGGCTTTTTTATTATTCCTGTTACCCTTGGGAACAAAACTCTCCTCAGCCTCCTTGCATTTTGTTGCATTGTGTGTGTGTGTGTATGTATGTGTGTGTGTGTGTGTGTGTGTGTGTGTGTGTGTGTGTGTGTGTGTGTGTGTGTGTGTGTGTGTGTGTGTTCTTGTGTGTGTGTGTGTGTGTGTGTTTTGTCACCGAGGAAGGCGTGCGTCAGAGGTAATTGCTTGCCTCACCTTGTAAAGGTGGCCTGTAGTTTATTTCTTCATCTTCATTTGTTATTATTATTATTATTATTATTATTATTATTATTATTATTATTATTATTATTATTATTATTATTTTATTCATGTAACTCAGTGAGTGGTCATTCAACACAAAATGTGTTTGAATTCCGAGACAGTGTTCCCTAATTGAGAGCACACACATCAGCGTTCAGAGTGACCTTATAACAGTAACTTTCAGTCAAGTGCTACCCCGTCTCTGCACTTGGATCCCTGCACTTAGCTTAAACACAGTCAGTGACTTATGGAGAGTGACGTCTTATTCCTTGTTCTACTGTAGGATGTGCTTCCACAGGTTCATCCTTGGCGAGAGGTTGTCTTCCAGAGATTCTGTCTCTGACTAGGAGATGGAGGAACGACTCTTCACCCATAATTGTGCCGAATGACCCACAAGGGTTTAGTGCTCTCCTTATAATAATAATAATAATAATAATAATAATAATAATAATAATAATAATAATAATAATAATACGCAAATAACCCGCATATAGGAGAAAATCCTTTGACGACGTATCAGTCGGACCGGAACGTCGTCATACGTTTAATTCTCTTATGTGCCGGTTATCTGTGTATTGTTTCAGTCACAGTATTGTGTCTTTTCATTCTCTAATAATGATAATAATAATAATGGATTCAGCATAACATTTAGCTAAAGTGTTCCAATTTGATGAGTCATATGTGCTAATCCTCCACAAAAAAAGTCCTAGTAATAAAAAAAAGGCACAATACCGTCCTGGTAATAATTACACGCCAATGTAAGTATAAAAATCTGTGCTGATGACGCACTTGTTGAGCTTGTGATCACTGGACCGCAGCCTCGCCCAGCCTTACCGGACCTTCCAGTAAAAAAATAAATATCACATCAAAAGATATATAGAAGAGCAGTGTGTCAGTCTCACATTTGTGAGTTTAACATCGCCTCGCCGATGTTTGTTGTTCCTCTTCCATGTGATAAGCTTTATTTCCGGTCTTCCTTTCATTTTAACTACAATAATTTTCATTATCTGGGGATGAATTCCAATGGGAAGTTTTCCGACCTCTGCTGTAGCTGTGTTTATCACAGTTTCTTGCACCCCTCGTCGGTCTGGATTTACTTTAGTTCTTATCATCAGTAAACACAGACACTAAGATTATAAATCAACGAGGAGGTCTTTTATGTATACAGAAATAGTAATGGTTTCGGAACTGATATTTTTTGTGCCCCTTTATTTACATTTGACTCCCTTGCAGTCTCTCTGGTCTCCTGGTCGGCTGTCTCGCTCAACTTTGTCTCTCATCATGATTCTTTTTTTACCTATGTATTCCTTCTTCCAGTTATTTACCATACCTATTACTTTGCTGCTTTTCGAGTTTGTGTATTTGTCTTGTGTGCGGTAACGTGTCAAAGACCTTCTGAAGTACAAGTATGCAGTCTGCCCATACTTCTGATTTTTGTTTATCAGTGAATCTGTCTTTCTTTTATTCGACTCGTGAGACATGATTTTCCGTTTCTGAATAGTGGTCAGTCGTCACGTGAGGTCACAGACCCTGAGCTGCTTTGGGGATTAGCGTGGACGGTTACAAAGCATGGCTTGCTTCTGCAGTGTTTTAAAAACTGAGGTTGGAGAGTTGAAGGAGGGGGTCTTGCTTCTCCAGGAGGAGATTAGGAGGCTGAAGGTCCACCTCAATGGGCCTGGGAGAGAGTGTGAGGTGGTTGGAGATGTGGGGAATGAGGCTTCTAGCAGTGAGGTGCAGTCTGTCTCTCACTGTGAGGAGGCTGTAGGTGGGGAGGTAGCAACGGCTACCAGCAGTGAGGTGCAGCCCAGCACCTGCTACAAGTGGCGAGTTGTTCACAGTAATGGGAGGCGCATCAGAGTAAGGAAAGTTAAGAGTGAAGATCTGAAGGTAGGAAATCGCTTCTCTGTTCTCCAGGATGAATGTACTTCAGTGGCCAGTGAAGGTAAGGGTACTACTGCCCCTGCTAATGAAGGTAAGCGCATTCTTGTGGTTGGTGACTCTCAGGTAAGATATGTTGACCGTGCTTTTTGTAATAGGAATAAGAAGATGAGAGATAGAGTGTGCTTCCCTGGAGCTGGTGTTGGGGACATTGTCAACAGGCTGGATAATATCATGTCAGGTAATGGGAACAAGCCCATTATCTGTCTCAGTGCTGGTGGAAATGATATTGGGAAGGGTAGGAGAGAAGAGCTGCTAGATAAGTACAGGTCAGCTATAGATTTCATTAAGTCTAAGGGAGGGATCCCAATCATATGTAGCATCTTGCCTAGAAGGGGAGTAGGAAATGAATGGTTGTCTAGGGCAATTGGTGTAAATTGCTGGCTAGACAGATACTGCAAGGAACTTGCAATCCCATTCATTGACAACTGGAACAACTTTTATGGCAAACATGATATGTATGCAAGGGATGGGGTTCATCTCTCTGGGGCAGGGGTGGTAGCACTTGCAGACTCGATTGAGAAGGCCATTGGTGAAATGCCTATGATTTTAAACTGATGGAAGATAGAGGTATGGGTGTGTGTGGGAAACAAGCAGGTTGCAACACTAGGGTTGGAAACAGTAAATGTATAAAAGGCATTCAGCATGAAGTTATAAATAAAGACAATAGAACAGGTCAGCAAACAAAGGGGGACAGCAGAGGGCAGCAAGGGACTAGCTCCCTTAAGGTTTACTATACTAATAGCAGGAGTGTTAGAAATAAGATAGATGAGCTAAGATTAATTGCAAGTGCAGGAAACATAGATATTATTGCTATAACAGAGACCTGGCTCAATCTGAAAGATAGAGAGATGCCCTCTGAATGTCACATACAAGGCTATAAATTATTCCACACTGACAGGGTCAACAGGAAAGGTGGTGGAGTAGCGATGTATGTCAGAGACAATTTAAATTGTTGTGTTAGACAAGATATTAAATTAGAAGCGTCAGCCACTGAATCTGTTTGGTTACAGCTTCTCGAGGGCCGAGAAAAACTAATTTTGGGTGTGATTTACAGGGCCCCAAATCTTGATAGGGAGTGCAGTAAACTTCTATGGGACGAAATTCGTAAGGCATCTACATACGAAAATGTTGTGCTAATGGGAGATTTCAATTATAGACAGATTGACTGGAGCAATTTGACAGGAAATTTAGAGTCGGGTGACTTTCTTGATACGATCCAGGATTGTTTTTTAAAACAGTTTGTGACAGAGCCAACTAGGGGAAATAACCTCCTTGACTTGGTTCTTGCCAGTAGGGAAACACTAATTAATAATCTTGAGGTTAATGATGAGCTTGGGGAGAGTGATCACAAATCACTCAGTTTTAACATATCATGGAATTCCCCTAATAATGGCAATCAAGTCTCCGTCCCTGACTTTCGCTTGGCTGATTTCATAGGACTGAAAAATTACTTAGGTGGGCTGAACTGGAATGACCTGACTAGGGGTCAGGTAGGTGGTGATGGTTGCCGATATGATGCTTTCCAGGGCATAGTTCTAGCTGCTCAGTCAAATTATGTTCCAAATAGGGAAATCAGATCAAACAAAAATGATCCTAAATGGATGAACAATAGATTAAAATATCTGATTGGTCAAAAGAGAGGCATATATAGGCAAATCAAAAGAGGAGAGGGGCAATTAAGAAATCGATATATTCAGTTAAAGAGAGAAATAAAAAAGGGAATTAGAAAAGCAAATAGAGATTATGAGGTTAAAGTTGCAAGATAATCGAAGACTAACCCAAAAGGATTCTTTCAGGTATACAGAAGTAAGATCAGGGACAAGATAGGCCCACTCAAAAGTTCCTCGGGTCAGCTCACTGACAGTGATAAGGAAATGTGTAGAATTTTTAACACATACTTCCTCTCAGTTTTTACACAGGAGGATACCAGCGATATTCCAGTAATGATAAATTATGTAGAACAGGACGATAATAAACTGTGCACTATTAGGGTCACAAGTGACATGGTCCTTAGGCAAATAGATAAATTAAAACCTAACAAATCCCCAGGCCCTGATGAACTGTATGCAAGGGTTCTAAAGGAATGTAAAGAGGAGCTTAGCACACCTTTGGCTAATCTTTTCAACATATCACTACAAACTGGCATGGTGCCAGATAAGTGGAAAATGGCAAATGTGATACCTATTTTCAAAACAGGTGACAGGTCCTTAGCTTCGAACTATAGACCAATAAGCCTAACCTCCATAGTGGGAAAATTTATGGAATCAATAATTGCCGAGGCAGTTCGTAGCCACCTTGAAAAGCATAAATTAATCAACGAATCTCAGCATGGTTTTACAAAGGGGCGTTCCTGCCTTACGAATTTATTAACTTTTTTCACTAAGGTATTTGAGGAGGTAGATCATGGTAATGAATATGATATTGTGTATATGGACTTCAGTAAGGCTTTTGACAGGGTCCCACATCAGAGACTATTGAGGAAAATTAAAGCACATGGAATAGGAGGAGAAATTTTTTTCTGGATAGAGGCATGGTTGACAAATAGGCAGCAGAGAGTTTGCATAAATGGGGAGAAATCAGAGTGGGGAAGCGTCACGAGCGGTGTTCCACAGGGGTCAGTGTTGGGCCCCCTACTGTTCACAATCTACATAAACGACATAGATGAGGGCATAAAGAGCGACATCGGCAAGTTTGCCGATGACACCAAAATAGGCCGTCGAATTCATTCTGACGAGGACATTCGAGCACTCCAGGAAGATTTGAATAGACTGATGCAGTGGTCGGAGAAGTGGCAGATGCAGTTTAATATAGACAAATGCAAAGTTCTAAATGTTGGACAGGACAATAACCATGCCACATATAAACTAAATAATGTAGATCTTAATATTACGGATTGCGAAAAAGATTTAGGAGTTCTGGTTAGCAGTAATCTGAAACCAAGACAACAGTGCATAAGTGTTCGCAATAAAGCTAATAGAATCCTTGGCTTCATATCAAGAAGCATAAATAATAGGAGTCCTCAGGTTGTTCTTCAACTCTATACATCCTTGGTTAGGCCTCATTTAGATTATGCTGCACAGTTTTGGTCACCGTATTACAGAATGGATATAAATTCTCTGGAAAATGTACAAAGGAGGATGACAAAGATGATCCCATGTATCAGAAACCTTCCCTATGAGGATAGACTAAGGGCCCTGAAACTGCACTCTCTAGAAAGACGTAGAATTAGGGGGGATATGATTGAGGTGTATAAGTGGAAGACAGGAATAAATAAAGGGGATGTAAATAGTGTGCTGAAAATATCTAGCCTAGACAGGACTCGCAGCAATGGTTTTAAGTTGGAAAAATTCAGATTCAGGAGGGATATAGGAAAGTACTGGTTTGGTAATAGAGTTGTGGATGAGTGGAACAAACTCCCAAGTACCGTTATAGAGGCCAGAACGTTGTGTAGCTTTAAAAATAGGTTGGATAAATACATGAGTAGATGTGGGTGGGTGTGAGTTAGACCTGATAGCTTGTGCTAACAGGTCGGTTGCCGTGTTCCTCCCTTAAGTCAATGTGACCTGACCTGACTAGGTTGGGTGCATTGGCTTAAGCCGGTAGGAGACTTGGACCTGCCTCGCATGGGCCAGTAGGCCTTCTGCAGTGTTCCTTCGTTCTTATGTTCTTATGTTCTTATGCACAGGTTTATAACTTTGCAATTGTCTTGCATAGTAACACGTTAAAGTACCTAGGATAATCCAAAAAATCAAAGTAATTTATTTCCACTGGTGTCCTTATATTGTATAACTGTTAGATACGGCAAAAGATCGGTTAAAATCATTAATAATAAAACAAAATATAAAGATTATATCAGTTACATGAAAAATTAAGTTATGTGAATGTCATTAGCAGGGCTGTAACTGTTACCTTGTTAGTTATTTTCTATGTGCAGGTATTGTTATATAGATACTTTGGCACACAAATATGCCATTTATCTTCTATCATTCTTAAAATTAACAGAAAAATGTGACAATAAGGAAAAAATTTGATCGAGATTATTAAAAATACAAGGAATCACTTTCCCACCCTTTCTGTACCTTAATTCATTTACCTTTGTTCGTCAACTGGTTTAGACTAACATTTGTCGTGTCATGATCAGGTAATTCATTTAACCCCTTTATCAGCTCATTTTAAACCCCAAACTTATCTAAGATATATTACCCCCCCAGGATGCAACCCACAACAGTCGACTGACACCCAGGTACCTACTAACTGCTAGGTGAACAAAGGTAGCAGGTGTAGGGAAACATCCCCAAATTGTCTACTTATGTGGGGATCGAACCACGGACATTCAGTATACGAAATGAGTTACCAATCGAGCCACGGGACACCCTGTTTGAGGCCTGACCACCTGCTGTTGGTAGGAGGCCAGGCCTCAGAAAGGTCATCTGTACACCGGTTAATAAAAATTTTGTATACAATATTGTAATTCAAGATGGCATACATGTTCACCAGAGAACCATGAAGAACAAAAATAATCTACATGACACTGTGTGATTACTAGACATATTTTACATTGAGATCCTGAGCAGGTAGGTATTACGCCTATCCATAGATGATAATGAACCTGGAATTTGCATTTTTAAGCTACGTACTTCATAATCAGTTCACTTGCGTGGATTAAAGGGAATTTCCTAGATATTTCACTGAAGCTATTGTTCAAATAGGTTCCCTGTTACACTTTCAGACTGCCTTATTCCAAACAGTATGGCTTCTGTTTTTCCTGACTGTTGTTATAGCTTATTATCTATTAACTGTTATCTGAAGATTCTCTACTTCTTGTGAAGGTTCATTATCTATATTCTTTAGGCCTTTACATGAGACTAGGAGACCACTATCATCTGCATACAGTATGAGTTTCTACTTACCACTAATGGGCAGGTCATTTACATTGCACAAAAATATGTGGAGGCAAAATACAACCTTGTGGAACTCTACAAGTTATCAGCAGGGCTTCTGATTTCGCATTATTATTCATGACAGTTTGTTTTCAGTTGCTACACTGCTATTTTGTTGAAATAAATGTTTAAGATATCAAGTAATATAGTTTCACAGTTGGGCCCAGTTCTGAATAACACTCTCGAAAAGTGTTCCAAGACATTGCTGTAAGCGACAGGGCGGCATTACAAAGGGTTAGTCTTGGGCAGTAATTCAAGCCAAGTCGGATCTTGGGTTGTAAAGTAAGTTATTTCGAACATAAACACACACTACACAATTACCTGGTCGTCAGTCACTGTGTCATCTCACCAAGACTCAAGAATGGAAAGAACTGCAGGTAAGAGTAGCAGGTAAGGTAAGAGTGATCTATCTAGCATTAACATGAATGAAGAGAAGACCTGTTTCTCGCATTAATCAAAATTTTCATCAGTACAGCGCAAGGGTTTGTAAGTTTCAGAGAATACTGACACACAATCTTGGTCCGTACAGCCATGATTAAAGTGCATTTATTGCATAATAAATGATGAGAAGCTCCGCTGTTATGAACAGTCATATGATGTATTTACTGTTCTTCATCAGATCAATATTACAGTGTAAACAAACCGTTGCATTGTTTGTGAATCGATTTAATGTTGTTTGGTCTGACAATAATACAGTCTGTGGTCTCATGATTTATTGAACATGCATTATATAGAAAATTAGTTATCAAATTTGTCATCTTTATCACGCAGAGGACCACTGGCGTGATTGGAATTTTGAGGTTGCTTGCTTCAGATGGGCACAACAGCTTCTGAGCTGGGAGATAAGTGGGCACAATTCCTCACAGATGGCATCTGCGTAGCGTGAGAGGGGCTGTCAGTTCCACTTACCGCTGAAGGCTATCACTGCTCAACTCAGCACTCAAGAACCAGCAGCAGACAATATCCACGCTAAATTTTAATGTTAGTTGATGATCTAAGCTCACGCGGATGTTCCTACGTGTAGGTGTCTCAATGTGTGGGTGTTGCAGCATGTGGGTGTCTCTTATTGTAACTAAACTACTCTGAGCAACATTCAGAAAATAAGAGTAAAGAGAGCAGGTGATAATGCTGAAGATGGGACCTGCTCACAAACACGGTAATATATGTGTTGAGTGACACATCATTTTTACAGGTCTTTCTTATTTTAATTTCAAGATCACATAGTTCACTATTTCCTTTTTGTTATTTGAGGCAGCACCCCGTGAGTATTTTTATGGCTGTATCCATTTTATTTAAAAAACTTAGCCCAAATGAAATCAAATTATTTTTTAGTACCTCAAAATACACCACCTAATAAGGTGGGCATGCGGTTCGAGTCTCCCATACGTGTCTCCTAACAAGGCGGTGGGTAGCAGGAGATAAGTCTCCTTTGCTGCCTCTTGATAATTCTATGTGCAGGTGCATGCGTCTCTCTTTGAGTCTCTCACACTTGCTTCCTGGTGTGGAGAGAAGTCACCCACACCCGCTTCCTGACAAGGTGGGTGCAGGGACATAATCTCCCTACACTCTTCTAGTAAGAGGAGAGTCCACCACACCAGCATCCTGACAAGGTGGCCTTGGAGACATGAGCGTCCCTACTCTCTCCTGACAATGAATAACTATGAACTTGTAAGCAAAATAATGTAGACTTTAGAAAAGGGAATGCGAAAAAATCTTTAAGGGTTCTGGTTAGCATAATTTAAAGCCAACACAATATTACATGTGTGTTTCCAATATAATAGAATTCTTAATTTCTTATCAAGTAATATAAATGCTAGAATAAATCTGTTGGTTAAGCCTCATTTAGATATGCTCCTCAGTTCTAGTACCCATATAACATGATGGGCATAAATGGCTGCAAAATATGCGTTGAAGGCAGAAGACACAGAACTGCTCTCTCTGGAAATGCATAGAATTGGGAAGAAATATGACCGAAGTGTACTTATGAATATATAGGAATAAAAGGGATGTAAATGGTGTGTTGACAGTATCTAACCAAGACAGGACTCGCAGTAATGTATTAAAGTTGAAGAAATTTAGATTTAGAAAGGATGTACAAGCCACGCAAGCAGCCTCAACCACTCCCTTGCCAGCTCTTGCTGGCGACTCCACCAAAATCCTTTACTGCAACACGTATGCCCATGTACAGAACGCAGGTGAGCCTGGCTCCTTCAGTACCACCATCAACGAACTCTTCAAGCTCAACAACATGCCGGATTTCACATTCCCCACATCACCACCCTCCTCTGGGATTCTTTTAAATGTTACCAACATTGTCGTTGCTCCACCCGACACTGAGTTGGCCCAACCAGAAACCTCTGAGACCTCAGAAGAACCCACCAACGAGAACCCACCACCACCCGCCTCCACCCCTACGACTCGCCCAACTCGACCCCCACCAGCAACCCCACCGACCCTCAAACACGACTATGCCACGTTCTACACCACGAAACCATACAGCAGAGCTATACGCTTCCCAGAACTCAGCCGACGACTCCAAGACAACACTGCAAAGTACACCGTTCACTGAACTCAACCTCCAACCCTACAATCCATACTCGACATCCTCAACGACAAAATACACATCGACCACTCCAAAATGAATGTACTACACCTCACAAGAGCAAAATTCAACTCTGTCAGAAACGGCTCTTACAGCAGCACAGTCTAATCCTCACCCACCAGCAACCAAAGTCCCCCAGCATTTTGCTATTTAGCTAAAGCTGGGGTGTGGCTCCAAAACGACCCTGTTTTTCTAGACACCACTACCATTCCACCCATCTCCTGCTAGGCATCTGAGAGCCAGCCCTACTCTACTGACTCTGCTGCCAACAGCACATCTCGCTCCAGCACAAACCCCTGCAGTACCTCTGCACATCTCGCTCCAGAGTGGTCGGGCCAGTCACCTTTCATACCCCACCTCCTGCTCCACCCTCCCAACCTCTTCCAATTTTCCATCCCTCCCTTCCCTCTTCCTTCCCATTCTCACCTATCCTCAGGTAAGAACCTCGAACCTCGAACCTCGAACCTCGAACCTCGAAGGATGTAAGGAGCACTGGTTTGCCAGTAGACTTGCAAATAAGTGCAGTGACCCGATGAGAGCGAGTCCCTCACACCCGCCTCCTGGCAAGGCAGGTGTGGGGGGAAAAGCTTTTGAAACCTCGGAAGAACTGCTAAAAAAGAAAATTTGTCGGAAACATTATTTACACATGTAGCTTATCTTACGAGACAAGCAATACACTCAGGCAGCTCCTAGTTAGAGCACAAGACTGAAAAAAACACTGCAGGAGGCCTTACTGGTAGCCCAAGCTAGGCAAGTCCATCTCACACCTACCCATTCTCATTCGTACATTTAAAGCTACCCATAGTTCTTGCCTCAATACACGGTACCTGAGAGCACATTCCACTCATCTACAGGTATATGTGAATGTCAGTGCTTCCTTGCATCATACAGCTGCTGTACCAGCAACAGAACCAATAACAGCATCAGTAACAGCAGCAGCAGCAGCAACAGCAGCAGCAGCAGCAGCAGCAGTAGCAGTAGTAGCAGCAGCAGTAGCAGCAGTAGCAGCAGCAACAGTAGCAGCAGCAGCAGCAGCAGCAGCAGCAGCAGCAGCAGCAGCAGCAGCAGCAGCAGTAGAAGCAGCAGCAGCAGCAGCAGCAGCAACAACAACAGCGACAGCAGCTGCTGCCGTCTACCCCAGTGATTCTCATCCCATGGGTCCCGTTCCCTACGAGGGTCGCCAAGCATTTCCCTTCGGGATCGTTAAGTCATAAATGTTTCCTCACAGGTGACCAAAAAACTTCACTCTATTATTTAACTGTTACTGTCATCCAGTGAAGACATTGCAAATCTACAAGCGGATATAAACTAAGTCTTCGAAGATCACATCAATGTCATTATCACGTCTTCTAGGAAAATGACAGGATGGATAATGAGAACCTTCCAAAGAAGAGATGCCAAGCCAGTGATGATTCTCTTTAAATCATTTGTTCTCTCTGTGCTGGAATACTGCTGTACACTAACGGACCCTCTCAAGGTAAGCGATATTGCAAATCTGGAGAATATGTACTGTAAGTACAGTGTGTATAAGCTCAGCAGTCACTTGAATTACTGGAACTGTTTAAAGTCCCTTGACGTGTACTCCTTGGAATGCAGGCGATAGAGAGATATAATTATACCTGGAAAATCTTAGAGGGGACTAAACACAAATTTTCACACGGAAATCATTCCCTAAGAAAGCAAAACACTCAGCAGACGATGCGACATCCCGCCAATTAAAAGCAGGAGTGCAGTGAGTACACTAAGAGATAACACAATAAGTGTCAGGGTTCCAAGACTGTTCGACTGCCTCCCAGCATACGAAAGACGGATTTCAAATAGACCCATAACTGTCTTCAAGAGGAAGCTGAACAGTACCTTACTAGCCAGGCTTTGGTTCGTACGTTGGATTGCGTGCGGACGGCAGTAACAGCCTAGTTGATCAGGCCCCGATCCACCGCGAGACCTGCTCATGTACTGGGCTTCAGGGGCGATGACCCCCCGAAACACCCTCCAAGTAAGTAGTCTCTGCCTAACCACCATCACAACAAAATCCCAAAACCAACCCACAACCACTCCCACCCCTGCCACTCCTATAACCACAACAACCATCCCCACCACCCAAGCGACAAAACCCCAAACACCACCATCTCCTCGACTTTACCAACCAAAACCATCACCACATCCTCCATCACTACTACCACAGCTGCGCCCCCACCTCTACCACGATCACCTTACCACTACCACAGTCATCACTACCATCATCACTATCACCCACAACAGCATTACCACTACCGCCACCACCAACACACTCGAATAATTGCCAAGCAAAAAAAAAAAAATATATTTGATAATATATTTTTGCATATTCAGGTACGTATGACTGGCAATCAGTGTTTTAGCTAATACGAAACTATTAACTTCTGGTTAGAGAGAGAGAGAGAGAGAGAGAGAGAGAGAGAGAGAGTGTATGTGTGTGTGTGTGTGTGTGTGTGTGTGTGTGTGTGTGTGTGTGTGTGTGTGTGTGTGTGTGTGTGTGTGTGTGTGTGTGTGTGTGTGTATGTGTGTGTGTGCGTGTGTGTGTGTACTCACCTAGTTGTACTCACCTAGTTGTACTCACCTAGTTGTGGTTGCGGGGGTCGATTCACAGCTCCTGGCTCTGCCTCTTCAACTGGCCGCTACCCGGTCACTCTTCCCACTCTGTGAGCTTTATCATACCTCTTCTTAAAGCTATGTATGGAACCTGCCTCCACATCATTACCCAGGCTATTCCACTTCATGACAACTCTGTGACTGAAGAAACACTTCTGAATATCCCTGTGGTTCATCTGAGTCTTCAGCTTCCAACTGTGACCCCTTGTTGCTGTGTCCCATCTCTGGAACATCCTGTATCTGTCCACCTTGTCTATGCCTCTCAGTATTTTATATGTCGCTATCATATCCCCCCTATCTCTCCTGTCCTCCAGTGTCCTCAGGTCGATTTTCCTTAACCTCTCCTAGTAGGACATACCCCATAGCTCCTCTGCAAACCTCTGCACTTTCTCTATTTTCTTACATGCTTGACTAGGTAAGGGTTCCAAACTGGAGCTGCATATTCCAATATGGGCCTAACGTACACAGTGTACAGGGTCCTGAATGACTCCTTATTTAGATGTCGGAATGCTGTTCTTAGGTTTGCCAGGCGCCCGTATGCTGCAGCAGTTATTTGATTGATGTGCGCCTCAGATGTTCCCGGTGTTATACTCACACCAAGATCGTTTTCCTTGAGTGAGGTTTGTAGGCTCTTGCCCCTAGACTGTACTCCGTCTGTGGTCTTCTTTGCCCTTCCTCAATATTCATGACTTTGCACTTGATGGGGTTGAACTCCAGGAAACAGTTTCTGGACCAGGCCTGCAGTCTGTTCAGATCCCTTTGTAGTTCTGCCTGGTCTTCGTCCGACTGAATTCTACTTATCAACTTCACATCATCTGCAAACAGGGACACTTCGGAGTCTATTCCTTCCGTCATGTCGTTCACAAATACCAGAAACAGAACCGGTCTTAGGACTGATCCTTGTGGCACCCCGCTCGTTACAGGCGCCCACTCTGATACCTCGACATGTACCATGACTCGCTGTTGTCTTCCTGATAGGTATTTTTTGATCCACTGTACTGCCTTCCTTGTTATCCCTGCCTGGTCCTCCAGCTTCCCCACTAATCTCTTGTGTGGAACTGTGTCAAATGCCTTCTTACAGTCCAAGAAAATGCAATCTACCCACCCCTCTTTCTCTTGTCTTACTGCCATCACCTTGTCATACAACTCCAGTAGGTTTGTGATGCAGGATTTGCCATCCCTGAAACCGTGCTTGCTGTCGTTCATAAGCTCATTTCTTTCTAGGTGATCCACCACTCTACTCCTGATAATTTTCTCCATGACCTTACATACTATACACGTCAGTGACACTGGTCTGTAGTTCAATGCTTCTTGTCTGTTTCTTTTTTTAAAAATTGAAACTACATTTGCTGTCTTCCATACTTCCGGTAGTCGTTCTGTTTCGATAGATGTGTTAAAGATAGTTCTTAGTGGTACACAAAGTGCCTCTGCTCCCTCTCTCAGGACCCATGGATTGATGTTAGCCTTTGAGGTGTCTAGCTCACTTAACAGCCTCTTCACTTCTTTGGTTGTATGTATTGTGTCCAACACTTGATGGTGTACCCTACCTCTCTGCCTTTCTGGAGGCCCTTCTGTCTCCTCTGTGAACACTTCTTTGAATCTCCTGTTGAGCTCCTCACATACTTCGGGGTCGTATTTTGTGACCTCCCTTCCTTCCTTCCTCAGCCTGATTATCTGGTCCTTGACTGTTGTATTCCTCCTGATGTGGCTGTACAACAGTTTTGGGTCAGATTTGGCTATCGCTGCTATGTCATTCTCATATCGCCTTTTGGCCTCCTGTCTTACCTGTGCATATTCATTTCTGGCTCTACAACTGGTCTCCTTATTCTCCTGGGTCCTTTACCTTCTATTCTTCTTCCATTCCCTAGCACACTTGGTTTTGGCCTCCTTGCACCATTGGGTGAACCAAGGGCTCATCCTGGCTTTTTCGTTATTCCTGTTATCCTTGGGTACAAACCTCTCCTCAGCTTCCTTGCATATTGTTGCCACATATTCCATCATCTCGTCTACTGACTTCCCTGCCAGTTCTCTGTCCCATTGAACTTCGTTGATGAAGTTCTTCATGCTTGCATAGTAACCCTTCTTGTAGTTTGGCTTCATTCGTCCAGTCCTTCATTCTTCCCCCTCCACTTGTAACTCTACTATGTATTAGAAGCTTAAAACCACATGATCACTGGCCCACAGGGGTCTTTTACATGTAATGTCCTAAATATCTGCACTACTCAAGGTGAATACTTGGTGCAGTCTCTCTGGTTCATCCTCTCCTCTCTCTCTGGTAGTGTCCCCTACATGTTGGTACATGAGGTGTGTGTGTGTGTGCGCGCGCGCGCGTGTGTGTGTGTGTGTGTGTGTGTGTGTGTGTGTGTGTGTGTGTGTGTGTGTGTGTGTGTGTGAGTGTGTGTGTGTGTGTGTCGTGCAGGGGTGGCACGCTTGTGTACTTACCTAAATGTACCCATCTACTCACTTATATGTGGTTGGTTGCAGGGGTAAACTCACAGCTCCTGGTCCCGCCTCTTCGCTGGTCACAATTAGGCCTACTCTCTCCCGTCTACATGAGCCGGTGCCTCTTCTTAAAGTTATGCATGGATCCTGCTTCTACTACTTCACCCTTCTGAGTGTTCCACTTCTTGACAACTCTAACGCTGAAGAAACACTTTCTAACATCCTTATGATTCCTCTGAGTTTTCAACTTCCACTCGTGACCTCTTGTTCCTATTTCCCATCTCTGAAACATTCTGTATCTGTTCATTACGTCAATTCCTCTCAGTATTTTATACGTCTTTATCATATCCTTCCTAATCCTCCTGTCCTCCAGTGTGGTCAGGTTGAGTCCTATTAACCTCTCGTCATTGGAAATACCCCTTAGCTGCAGGACTAGTCTTGCATACCTCTACACCTTTAATTCCTTGACATGCTTGACCAGGTGTGGATTCCACATTGGTGCTGCATACTGCAGTATGGGCCTGAAGTACATGGTGTACAGTATCGTGAATAATCCCTTACTTAGCCAAAATGCTATTAGATATGCCAAACGACCATTTCGTGCAGCAGCTATTTGGGTGACGTGCGCCTCACGGGATATGCTCGGTATGATACTCACCCCAAGGTTCTTCTCCTTTAGTGAGGTTTGCAGCCTCTGCCTTCCTCCGAGCCTATACTCTGCGTGCGATCTTTGTGCTTCCAGAAGCTTCATAACTTTACACTTGGTGGGGATAAATTCCAGGAGCCATTTGCCAGACCAGGCCTGTAGCCTGTCCAAATACCTTTGTAGCCTTTTGTGGTCCTTGTCCGCTTGTATCATCATTAGTTTCACGTCGTCTGCAGACAGGGACACCTCTGATTGTACACATTTTGTTATACCATTCACGTAAACACACTGTGTGTGTGTGTGTGTGTGAGAGAGAGAGAGAGAGAGAGAGAGAGAGAGAGAGAGAGAGAGAGAGAGAGAGAGAGAGACTGCTCGTCTCAGCTTCATATAAAGCTAAAATGCAAATACCATTTGAAAATGCTCTCTGTGTAGAAATCATTTAATTTGAGGAATGGTATAAACCTTGGTAATAATTACCGACAAGTTGGTTTAGGAAGACACGTAAGCAAACACTATGACATGTTTATTAGAAAACGTTTCGGCCCTGGGACGTTTATCACTTCTAACATACAGAGGCAGAAAGACATTATATATAGGCGGAGTTTGAGGTGTGAGTGACGCTTGGTGACCTGAAGAATGCCATGTTGGGAAGAGGACGGGTAGACCGAATCAGACCTCAGACGCCGTCACCGACACAATAGAACGTAACACTGGAAACCACAAAATTTTTAAAATATTAGCATATATGATACTCAAGCAGGCTAAGCACCACCAACCCAACAACACAGGAGTCACATGATCTCATCGTCTACCCGTCCTCATCCCAACATGGCATTCTTCAGGTCACCATGCGCCACTCACACCTCACTCTCCTCAAGGACGCCGTATTATCCCCTAGCGAAGCCTTGAACTACTTAGCAGTATTCTCACTGTCCTACTGAAGTATCCCAGCTATGGGTGAGATTTCAACGCTTTGTTTGAAGCCCATCCTGGGTCTGAAATATGACAGTGAAACGGCTTTTGTCCTCACTGTTTAACTATCTTATAGAATAGGGAAGCAACACACTGTTGTTGAAGCAACTTTTGTTAAGAAGAGCGATTACCTGCCGACCATTAAACAAGTATATAGAGTTTATAATGACCCAAAAACTAGCTAATATTAATTGGACATATGTCATTAATTAATAATGATGTTATGATCAGACACTATCATTTTAAGAATGATAAAAGTGTTCTCATTATCGCAGATAGTAGTGGGTAATAGGTGCCATGGTAGGCCTCTACTGGTAGAAGTAATTATTTAAAACTCGTGTATAGAGCGGGCAGTTGACTTAGGGTACCCGGTTTACACGAGACCATCTTGTGTGTGAACCTCACTGAAATTCAAGGACATTTAGTTCAACTAAATGAATCAGTTGCTAACTGCACATATGGAATCTAGCATTAAAACAGCTCTGGGTGATAAGACAAGTCTACCATCGAAGATTTGAGCCAGGATGGCTGCGCTTCATACGGTGATAATTATGTCTTTTACACTGAGTGTATGACCTTAGATAAGGTAAAAAAAAATCACCCATCAAGTTGATGCCTTGACTCTGGTCAATACTTCTTGAGCCAAATAAATGGAGCTAAGACTTGGCTACCACACATTCCTCAAGCACTGTATGACCCCTTCAAGAATAAGGCCAATGCATTATTATTATTATTATTATTATTATTATTATTATTATTATTATTATTATTATTATTATTATTAGTAGTAGTAGTAGTAGTAGTAGTAGTATTAATATTATTATTATTATTAATATTAGTAGTAGTAGTAGTAGTAGTAGTAGCAGTAGTAGTAGTAGTAGCAGTAGTATGTGCACTACTCAAAACTTGAAAATGGTTAACAACTTTGTAATGTAAAAATAATGCCAACCATTTCATTAAAAATGTTAGTGTCCACTACTCAAATAATTTATTTTTAATGGTAGAGCGCAAGTCAATAAATAATCTGATGATATATATATCACAGTTAACAGGTGATATCACAATATGCGAAATAACCGCTGGGAATATATAAGTGAATTCTCAAGCGCTATCATGACTTCTGATATAATAATAAGGCAACAGAAGACTTACAAGGCTGAGATATCACCTCACATATGACCTTACACCTGGCCCAGCATGCTGAGTGTGGGAATATATGACCTTACACCTGGCCCAGCATGATGAGTGAGGGAATATATGACCTTACACCTGACCCAGCATGCTGAGTGTGGGAATATATGACCTTACACCTGGCCCAGCATGCTGAGTGTGGGAATATATGACCTTACACCTGGCCCAGCATGATGAGTGAGGGAATATATGACCTTACACCTGACCCAGCATGCTGAGTGTGGGAATATATGACCTTACACCTGACCCAGCATGCTGAGTGTGGCAGTGTATGACCTTACACCTGACCCAGCATGCTGAGTGAGGGAATATATGACCTTACACCTGACCCAGCATGCTGAGTGTGGCAGTGTATGACCTTACACCTGACCCAGCATGCTCAGTGTGGGAATATATGACCTTACACCTGACCCAGCATGCTGAGTGTGGCAGTGTATGACCTTACACCTGACCCAGCATGCTGAGTGTGGGAATATATGACCTTACACCTGACCCAGCATGCTGAGTGTGGCAGTGTATGACCTTACACCTGGCCCAGCATACTGAGTGTGGGAATATATGACCTTACACCTGACCCAGCATGCTGAGTGTGGGAATATATGACCTTACACCTGACCCAGCATGCTGAGTGTGGCAGTGTATGACCTTACACCTGACCCAGCATGCTGAGTGAGGGAATATATGACCTTACACCTGACCCAGCATGCTGAGTGTGGGAATATATGACCTTACACCTGACCCAGCATGCTGAGTGTGGGAGTGTATGACCTTACACGTGACCCAGCATGCTGAGTGTGGCAGTGTATGACCTTACACCTAACCCAGCATGCTGAGTGTGGGAATATATGACCTTACACCTGACCCAGCATGCTGAGTGAGGGAATATATGACCTTACACCTGACCCAGCATGCTGAGTGTGGGAATATATGACCTTACACCTGACCCAGCATGCTGAGTGTGGGAGTGTATGACCTTACACGTGACCCAGCATGCTGAGTGTGGCAGTGTATGACCTTACACCTGACCCAGCATGCTGAGTGTGGGAATATATGACCTTACACCTGGCCCAGCATGCTGAGTGTGGGAATATATGACCTTACACCTGGCCCAGCATGCTGAGTGTGGGAATATATTATCTTACACCTGACCCAGCATGCTGAGTGTGGCAATGTATGACCTTACACCTGACCCAGCATGATGAGTGTGGGAATATATGACCTTACACCTGACCCAGCATGCTGAGTGTGAGAGTGTATGACCTTACACCTGACCCAGCATGATGAGTGTGGGAATATATGACCTTACACCTGACCCAGCATGCTGAGTGTGGCAGTGTATGACCTTACACCTGACCCAGCATGCTGAGTGAGGGAATTTATGACCTTACACCTGACCCAGCATGCTGAGTGTGGGAATATATGACCTTACACCAGACCCAGCATGCTGAGTGTGGGAGTGTATGACCTTACACGTGACCCAGCATGCTGAGTGTGGCAGTGTATGACCTTACACCTGACCCAGCATGATGAGTGTGGGAGTGTATGACCTTACACCTGACCCAGCATGATGAGTGTGGCAGTGTATGACCTTACACCTGACCCAGCATGCTGAGTGAGGGAGTGCATGACCTTACACCTGACCCAGCATGATGAGTGTGGGAGTGTATGACCTTACACCTGACCCAGAATGCTGAGTGTGGCAGTGTATGACCTTAAACCTGACCCAGCATGTTGAGTGTGAGAGTGTATGACCTTACACTTGACCCAGCACGCTGAGTGTGAGATTGTATGACCTTACACCTGACCCAGCATGCTGAGTGTGAGAGTGTATGACCTTACACCTGACCCAGAATGCTGAGTGTGGCAGTGTATGACCTTACACCTGACCCAGCATGATGAGTGTGGGAGTGTATGACCTTACACCTGACCCAGCATGATGAGTGTGAGAGTGTATGACCTTACACCTGACCCAGCACGCTGAGTGTGAGAGTGTATGACCTTACACCTGACCCAGCATGCTGAGTGTGAGAGTGTATGACCTTACACCTGACCCAGCATGATAAGTGTGAGAGTGTATGACCTTACACCTGACCCAGCATGATGAGTGTGGGAGAGTATGACCTTAAACCTGACCCAGCACGCTGAGTGTGAGAGTGTATGACCTTACACCTGACCCAGCACGCTGAGTGTGAGAGTGTATGACCTTACACCTGTCCCAGCACGCTGAGTGTGAGGGTGTATGACCTTACACCTGACCCAGCATGATGAGTGTGAGAGTGTATGACCTTACACCTGACCCAACATGATGAGTGTGAGAGTGTATGACCTTACACCTGACCCAGCATGCTGAGTGTGGGAATATATGACCTTACACCTGACCCAGCATGCTGAGTGAGGGAATATATGACCTTACACCTGACCCAGCATGCTGAGTGTGGGAATATATGACCTTACACCTGACCCAGCATGCTGAGTGTGGGAGTGTATGACCTTACACGTGACCCAGCATGCTGAGTGTGGCAGTGTATGACCTTACACCTGACCCAGCATGCTGAGTGTGGGAATATATGACCTTACACCTGGCCCAGCATGCTGAGTGTGGGAATATATGACCTTACACCTGGCCCAGCATGCTGAGTGTGGGAATATATTATCTTACACCTGACCCAGCATGCTGAGTGTGGCAATGTATGACCTTACACCTGACCCAGCATGATGAGTGTGGGAATATATGACCTTACACCTGACCCAGCAAGCTGAGTGTGAGAGTGTATGACCTTACACCTGACCCAGCATGATGAGTGTGGGAATATATGACCTTACACCTGACCCAGCATGCTGAGTGTGGCAGTGTATGACCTTACACCTGACCCAGCATGCTGAGTGAGGGAATTTATGACCTTACACCTGACCCAGCATGCTGAGTGTGGGAATATATGACCTTACACCAGACCCAGCATGCTGAGTGTGGGAGTGTATGACCTTACACGTGACCCAGCATGCTGAGTGTGGCAGTGTATGACCTTACACCTGACCCAGCATGATGAGTGTGGGAGTGTATGACCTTACACCTGACCCAGCATGATGAGTGTGGCAGTGTATGACCTTACACCTGACCCAGCATGCTGAGTGAGGGAGTGCATGACCTTACACCTGACCCAGCATGATGAGTGTGGGAGTGTATGACCTTACACCTGACCCAGAATGCTGAGTGTGGCAGTGTATGACCTTACACCTGACCCAGCATGTTGAGTGTGAGAGTGTATGACCTTACACTTGACCCAGCACGCTGAGTGTGAGATTGTATGACCTTACACCTGACCCAGCATGCTGAGTGTGAGAGTGTATGACCTTACACCTGACCCAGAATGCTGAGTGTGGCAGTGTATGACCTTACACCTGACCCAGCATGATGAGTGTGGGAGTGTATGACCTTACACCTGACCCAGCATGATGAGTGTGAGAGTGTATGACCTTACACCTGACCCAGCACGCTGAGTGTGAGAGTGTATGACCTTACACCTGACCCAGCATGCTGAGTGTGAGAGTGTATGACCTTACACCTGACCCAGCATGATAAGTGTGAGAGTGTATGACCTTACACCTGACCCAGCATGATGAGTGTGGGAGTGTATGACCTTAAACCTGACCCAGCACGCTGAGTGTGAGAGTGTATGACCTTACACCTGACCCAGCACGCTGAGTGTGAGAGTGTATGACCTTACACCTGTCCCAGCACGCTGAGTGTGAGGGTGTATGAACTTACACCTGACCCAGCATGATGAGTGTGAGAGTGTATGACCTTACACCTGACCCAACATGATGAGTGTGAGAGTGTATGACCTTACACCTGACCCAGCATGCTGAGTGTGAGAGTGTATGACCTTACACCTGACCCAGCATGATGAGTGTGGGAATATATGACCTTACACCTGACCCAGCATGCTGAGTGTGGGAGTGTATGACCTTACAACTGACCCAGCACGCTGAGTGTGGGAGTGTATGACCTTACACCTGACCCAGCATGATGAGTGTGAGAGTGTATGACCTTACACCTGACCCAGCATGATGAGTGTGAGAGTGTATGACCTTACACCTGACCCAGCATGATGAGTGTGAGAGTGTATGACCTTACACCTGACCCAGCATGATGAGTGTGGGAGTGTATGACCTTACACCTGACCCAGCATGATGAGTGTGAGAGTGTATGACCTTACACCTGACCCAGCATGATGAGTGTGGCAGTGTATGACCTTACACCTGACCCAGCATGATGAGTGTGGGAGTGTATGACCTTACACCTGACCCAGCATTATGAGTGTGGCAGTGTATGACCTTACACCTGACCCAGCATGCTGAGTGAGTGAGTGTATGACCTTACACCTGACCCAGCATGATGAGTGTGGGAGTGTATGACCTTACACCTGGCCCAGCACGCTGAGTGTGAGAGTGTATGACCTTACACCTGACCCAGCACGCTGAGTGTGAGAGTGTATGACCTTACACCTGACCCAACATGATGAGTGTGGGAGTGTATGACCTTACACCTGACCCAGCATGCTGAGTGTGGCAGTGTATGACCTTACACCTGACCCTGCATGATGAGTGTGAGAGTGTATGACCTTACACCTGACCCAGCATGATGAGTGTGGGAGTGTATGACCTTACACCTGACCCAGCATGATGAGTGTGGCAGTGTATGACCTTACACCTAACCCAGCATGATGAGTGTGGGAGTGTATGACCTTACACCTGACCCAGCATGATGAGTGTGGCAGTGTATGACCTTACACCTGACCCAGCATGCTGAGTGTGAGAGTGTATGACCTTACACCTGACCCAGCATGATGAATGTGGGAGTGTATGACCTTACACCTGACCCAGCATGATGAGTGTGAGAGTGTATGATCTTACACCTGACCCAGCATGCTAAGTGTGAGAGTGTCTGACCTTACACCTGACCCAGCATGCTAAGTGTGAGAGTGTCTGACCTTACACCTGACCCAGCATGGTGAGTGTGGGAGTGTATGACCTTACACCTGACCCAGCATGATGAGTGTGAGAGTGTATGACCTTACACCTGATCCAGCACGCTGAGTGCGAGAGTGTATGACCTTACACCTGACCCAGCATGCTGAGTGTGAGAGTGTATGACCTTACACCTGACCCAGCATGATGAGTGTTAGAGTGTATGACCTTACACCTGACCCAGCATGATGAGTGTGAGAGTGTATGACCTTACACCTGACCCAGCATGATGAGTGTGGGAGTGTATGACCTTACACCTGACCCAGCATGATGAGTGTGAGAGTGTATGACCTTACACCTGACCCAGCATGATGAGTGTGGCAGTGTATGACCTTACACCTGACCCTGCATGATGAGTGTGGGAGTGTATGACCTTACACCTGACCCAGCATTATGAGTGTGGCAGTGTATGACCTTACACCTGACCCAGCATGCTGAGTGAGGGAGTGTATGACCTTACACCTGACCCAGCATGATGAGTGTTGGAGTGTATGACCTTACACCTGGCCCAGCACGCTGAGTGTGAGAGTGTATGACCTTACACCTGACCCAGCACGCTGAGTGTGAGAGTGTATGACCTTACACCTGACCTAGGATGATGAGTGTGGGAGTGTATGACCTTACACCTGACCCAGCATGATATGTGTGGGAGTGTATGACCTTACACCTGACCCAGCATGATGAGTGTGGGAGTGTATGACCTTACACCTGACCCAGCATGATGAGTGTGGGAGTGTATGACCTTACACCTGACCCAGCACGCTGAGTGTGAGAGTGTATGACCTTACACCTGACCCAACATGATGAGTGTGGGAGTGTATGACCTTACACCTGACCAGCATGCTGAGTGTGGCAGTGTATGACCTTACACCTGACCCAGCATGATGAGTGTGAGAGTGTATGACCTTACACCTGACCCAGCATGATGAGTGTGAGAGTGTATGACCTTACACATGACCCAGCATGATGAGTGTGGGAGTGTATGACATTACACCTGACCCAGCATGATGAGTGTGGGAGTGTATGACCTTACACCTGACCCAGCATGATGAGTGTGGGAGTGTATGACCTTACACCTGACCCAGCATGATGAGTGTGGCAGTGTATGACCTTACACCTGACCCAGCATGCTGAGTGTGAGAGTGAATGACCTTACACCTGACCCAGCATGATGAGTGTGGGAGTGTATGACCTTACACCTGACCCAGGATGATGAGTGTGAGAGTGTATGACCTTACACCTGACCCAGCATGATGAGTGTGGCAGTGAATGACCTTACACCTGACCCAGCATGATGAGTGTGGGAGTGTATGACCTTACACCTGACCCAGCATGATGAGTGTGGGAGTGTATGACCTTACACCTGACCCAGCATGATGAGTGTGACAGTGTATGACCTTACACCTGACCCAGCATGCTGAGTGTGAGAGTGTATGACCTTACACCTGACCCAGCATGATGAGCGTGGGAGTGTATGACCTTACACCTGACCCAGCATGATGAGTGTGAGAGTGTATGACCTTACACCTGACCCAGCATGCTGAGTGTGAGAGTGTATGACCTTTCACCTGACCCAGCATGCTGAGTGTGAGAGTGTATGACCTTACACCTGACCCAGCACGCTGAGTGTGAGAGTGTATGACCTTACACCTGACCCAGCATGCTGAGTGTGAGAGTGTCTGACCTTACACCTGACCCAGCATGGTGAGTGTGGGAGTGTATGACCTTACACCTGACCCACCATGATGAGTGTGAGAGTGTATGACCTTACACCTGATCCAGCACGCTGAGTGCGAGAGTGTATGACCTTACACCTGACCCAGCATGCTGAGTGTGAGAGTGTATGACCTTACACCTGACCCAGCATGATGAGTGTGAGAGTGTATGACCTTACACCTAACCCAGCATGATGAGTGTGAGAGTGTATGACCTTACACCTGACCCAGCATGATGAGTGTGGGAGTGTATGACCTTACACCTGACCCAGCATGATGAGTGTGAGAGTGTATGACCTTACACCTGATCCAGCATGATGAGTGTGGCAGTGTATGACCTTACACCTGACCCTGCATGATGAGTGTGGGAGTGTATGACCTTACACCTGACCCAGCATTATGAGTGTGGCAGTGTATGACCTTACACCTGACCCAGCATGCTGAGTGAGGGAGTGTATGACCTTACACCTGGCCCAGCACGCTGAGTGTGAGAGTGTATGACCTTACACCTGACCCAGCATGATGAGCGTTGGAGTGTATGACCTTACACCTGACCCAGCATGATGAGTGTGAGAGTGTATGACCTTACACCTGACCCAGCATGCTGAGTGTGAGAGTGTATGACCTTTCACCTGACCCAGCATGCTGAGTGTGAGAGTGTATGACCTTACACCTGACCCAGCATGCTGAGTGTGAGAGTGTATGACCTTACACCTGACCCAGCATGCTGAGTGTGAGAGTGTCTGACCTTACACCTGACCCAGCATGATGAGTGTGGGAGTGTATGACCTTACACCTGACCCAGCATGATGAGTGTGAGAGTGTATGACCTTACACCTGACCCAGCATGCTGAGTGCGAGAGTGTATGACCTTACACCTGACCCAGCATGCTGAGTGTGAGAGTGTATGACCTTACACCTTACCCAGCATGATAAGTGTGAGAGTGTATGACCTTACACCTGACCCAGCATGATGAGTGTGGGAGTGTATGACCTTAAACCTGACCCAGCACGCTGAGTGTGAGAGTGTATGACCTTACACTTGACCCAGCACGCTGAGTGTGAGAGTGTATGACCTTACACCTGTCCCAGCGCGCTGAGTGTGAGGGTGTATGACCTTACACCTGACCCAGCATGATGAGTGTGAGAGTGTATGACCTTACACCTGACCCAACATGATGAGTGTGAGAGTGTATGACCTTACACCTGACCCAGCATGCTGAGTGTGAGAGTGTATGACCTTACACCTGACCCAGCATGATGAGTGTGTGAATATATGACCTTACACCTGACCCAGCATGATGAGTGTGGCAGTGTATGACCTTACAACTGACCCAGCACGCTGAGTGTGGGAGTGTATGACCATACACCTGACCCAGCATGATGAGTGTGAGAGTGTATGACCTTACACCTGACCCAGCATGATGAGTGTGAGAGTGTATGACCTTACACCTGACCCAGCATGATGAGTGTGAGAGTGTATGACCTTACACCTGACCCAGCATGATGAGTGTGGGAGTGTATGACCTTACACCTGACCCAGCATGATGAGTGTGGGAGTGTATGACCTTACACCTGGCCCAGCACGCTGAATGTGAGAGTGTATGACCTTACACCTGACCCAGCACGCTGAGTGTGAGAGTGTATGACCTTACACCTGACCCAGGATGATGAGTGTGGGAGTGTATGACCTTACAACTGACCCAGCATGATGAGTGTGGGAGTGTATGACCTTACACCTGACCCAGCATGATGAGTGTGGGAGTGTATGACCTTACACCTGACCCAGCATGATGAGTGTGGGAGTGTATGACCTTACACCTGACCCAGCACGCTGAGTGTGAGAGTGTATGACCTTACACCTGACCCAACATGATGAGTGTGGGAGTGTATGACCTTACACCTGACCCAGAATGCTGAGTGTGGCAGTGTATGACCTTACACCTGACCCAGCATGATGAGTGTGAGAGTGTATGACCTTACACCTGACCCAGCATGATGAGTGTGGGAGTGTATGACCTTACACCTGACCTAGCATGATGAGTGTGGGAGTATATGACCTTCACTTGACCCAGCATGATGAGTGTGGGAGTGTATGACCTTACACCTGACCCAGCATGATGAGTGTGGCAGTGTATGACCTTACACCTGACCCAGCATGCTGAGTGTGAGAGTGTATGACCTTACACCTGACCCAGCATGATGAGTGTGGGAGTGTATGACCTTACACCTGACCCAGCATGATGAGTGTGAGAGTGTATGACCTTACACCTGACCCAGCATGATGAGTGTGGGAGTGTATGACCTTACACCTGACCCAGCATGATGAGTGTGGGAGTGTATGACCTTACACCTGACCCAGCATGATGAGTGTGGGAGTGTATGACCTTACACCTGACCCAGCATGATGAGTGTGGCAGTGTATGACCTTACACCTGACCCAGCATGATGAGTGTGGGAGTGTATGACCTTACACCTGACCCAGCATAATGAGTGTGAGAGTGAATGACCTTACACCTGACCCAGCATGATGAGTGTGAGAGTGTATGACCTTACACCTGACCCAGCATGCTGAGTGTGAGAGTGTATGACCTTACACCTGACCCAGCATGCTGAGCGTGAAAGTGTATGACCTTACACCTGACCCAGCACGCTGAGTGTGAGAGTGTATGACCTTACACCTGACCCAGCATGCTGAGTGTGAGAGTGTCTGACCTTACACCTGACCCAGCATGCTGAGTGTGAGAGTGTCTGACCTTACACCTGACCCAGCATGATGAGTGTGGGAGTGTATGACCTTACACCTGACCCAGCACGCTGAGTGTGAGAGTGTATGACCTTACACCTGACCCAGCACGCTGAGTGTGAGAGTGTATGACCTTACACCTGACCCAACACATTGAACGTGGGAATATATGACCTTACACATGACCCAGCAAGATGAGTGTGGGAATATGTGACCTTACACCTGACCCAGCATGCTGAGTGTGGGAGTGTATGACCTTTCACCTGACCCAGCACGCTGAGTGTGAGAGTGTATGACCTTACACCTGACCCAGCACGCTGAGTGTGAGAGTGTATGACCTTACACCTGACCCAGCATGATGAGTGTGGGAGTGTATGACCTTACACCTGACCCAACATATTGAGCGTGGCAGTGTATGACCTTACACCTGACCCAGCACGCTGAGTGTGGGAGTGTATAATAGATATTTTTAGGTAGGGATGCCATTGGTACACTTAGATAAAACACAGAAAGTTTCCCGTGCCGAAGACTGTTCCACAGTCTCCCACCAGGTATAAGAGGAATTACGAATAGACTCCCTGGCTTCCTTCAAGAGGGAGCTGGACAGAAAAAGTCGGTTCCGGATCAGCCGGACTGTGTGGTTTGTACTTTGCACTACGTGCGGCCAGCAGTAACAGTCTGATTGATCAGGCCCTGATCCACATGGAGACCTGGTCGTGGACCGGGCCGTGGGGGCGTTGATCCCCCGAATATCCTCCATGTAGACTATAGGCAGTAGGTCACATGTCAAGCAAAATTTATGAGTTTCATATCACTCATAGCTTTAAATTTCTCATAAATTCTTTTAATTATAAATGACTCTAATTTATATTAACATGACCTAATATTCATATTAATATCAATACCATTTTTTTATGCAACTCGATTCGATTATATTTCAACTATTGACTTGCTTGTTAGAACTTCCTCGACATTATGAAAATCAATTGGATGGTTGAAATCTCTCACATGAATAAACAGAACATTAAACTCTTATTCAATTCTAATGTTATATTTACGTTGTTGTAATTTTTGTTTAAGACTTTTCCCAGTTTGACTCTAATCATTTTTTTTTTTTTTTGCATTTTTTTTTTACAGGGAATCTTACTAACACGGCCATCAGGATTTTTGGGGAATTCTAAATGTATTTTTTTTTTTACTGTATCATGGGTTTTTTTTTTATGATAAGAGAGGATCACCATATTCTTGAATATGTTTGTTTGTACTTTACCGAATTTTAAAATGTATTTATAGCTTTCTATAAGGTTCGTCAGTTAAGTTTTCTTGGGTATTTTAGATCACTGTCTATTTCTTAAACCTTTAAAATTTCATCATTTATAAACTTTGGGCAGCAAATACACAGAACATTCAAACAACTGCATGAGAATAAAGAAACTATTTTGAATTTATAAATTCATGGTTTCCCTTGATAATTAAGACATTTAATTTAACAGTAAACTTTATGGACAGAATTAGACTATTTAACTAAAAAAGAAAATTTTTTATATTTATATCCTCAGGCATTAGGCCTAAAACATTAGCCAAAATCCACGACGTCCCATGAGGCGGGCTAAAATATCGCGAGTTCGATCCTCGGCTTGCCAAAATGTTGTTATTTGCTTAACCGCATGTTTCGTGGATGCGTTAACAATATATATATATATATATATATATATATATATATATATATATATATATATATATATATATATATATATATATATATATATATAATATATATATATATATATATATATATATATATATATATATATATATATACATACATATATATATGCAAAACAACCACTCTGAAAAAATAGAGAAATTCCAAGCGCTTTCGTGACTACTCACATTATCAAGGAACTATGAAAGTAAGGCATCCAAGGAAGCTATATAAGGGGTCTGGCCAGCACCTCACTATCAGATCCCACAACGGTTAAACACGTGACGCGCGGCGAGCCAACTTGGATAGGTCCTTGGCACAACTCACCCCACGAACTATTCTACCCAAGAAATAAGAAATTTTAAAGATTATTTGTCCAGTGTATTATTAAATTCTTCCCAAATTCTATTAATTATAAATGGATCTAATTTATATAAACCAAAGGAAATATTCATATTATTGTCAAAACTGCTTTTTATGAAACAAGATTCAATTATATTCCTGTCGACCCTGGACTTGCTTGATACTACTTTCTCAACTTTTTGAAAATCAATTGGATGGTTAAAATCCCTTACATGAATAAATAGAGCATTGGAATCTTGTCCAGTTCTAATGCTATATTTATGTTGTTTTAATCTTAGTTCGAGATTTTTACCAGTTTGACCGTAATAAACTTTATCGCAAATTTTACAAGGAATCTTGTACACACATCCATCAGCATTTTGGGGGGAATTCTTTATCAAAAGTTTTTTTATTGTATCAAGATTTTTGAATACAACTTTAATATTAAAAGTCTTAAGAAGAGAAGGCATATCAACCAAGTTTTCATGGTAAGGGAGAACCAACATATATATATATATATATATATATATATATATATATATATATATATATATATATATATATATATATATATATATATATATATATATATATATATATATATATATATATATATGTTGAAGATTGAGACACTTATGCAGCATATGGGAATCTTTATTCAGGAAACGTTTCGCCACACAGTGGCTTCATCAGTCCATTACAAAGAGGTTTCAAACCATTCATCACAACTGTCAGACACTGCAGCATCATGGGATCTTCTTACAAAGAATTCTTCAACGCTTGTTCAACCTTTGGACAAAGACCTACTTCGACTAGTGGATGATACCACTATGATCCCGCCTCCACCTGCTTCAAGTCACTCCACCTGCTTCAAGTCACCTCACTACAGTATATAAGCCACGTCTACGGCCCTATGCTGTACACTCTACAAGATTGATGGACTGAACACATCGACTCCAGGCTGAGGGACTGATTACCTCATACTCCTCCTCTCCTTACGCCTTCCTCTTTGTAATGGACTGATGAAGCCACTGTGTGGCGAAACGTTTTCCTGAATAAAGATTCCCATATGCTGCATAAGTGTCTCAATCTTCAACTTGTCGGTTTTTCAAACCATTCATCACACACCACATATATATATGTACTCACCTAGTTGAGGTTGCGGGGGTCGAGTCCGAGCTCCTGGCCCCGCCTATGTATGTGTGTGTGTGTGTGTGTGTGTGTGTGTGTGTGTGTGTGTGTGTGTGTGTGTGTGTGTGTGTGTGTGTATGTGTGTGTGTGTGTGGTGCCAAATAGGTAAAATTGGGCAATTAGCAAGAACTGTGGATCCTCATCCTCAAAGAAAAGAATAAACATTCTTCAGGGAAAACTCAAGGTTCTCCCCGGAGCCGTTTGAATATTGTCTTCTCCTCCAACCCCCTCTATATTCTATATTCTTAGTAGACTTAATTGAAACACAAAATACATCGACAATCATACAATAGAGAGTAGAACAACATAAATAACATCTCAGAGCTATATCTCAAATACTTCGTGCAGCTCCCCGGTGGTAGGCCGCGTGCTCAGAATGCTGCAGGCATTTTTTCCTCTGGATCGCAAAGCTTTCTTATTCTTTATAGACATGCATTTCAGGCACAGCAATTATTAAATTCTGTCTCCTTCACCGACAAGGTGCTTCACTTGATGTACATAAACTCCTACTTACATGAGGTCAGGGCACCTGAACTCTCCCCTGACACCTACCCACGTAACATCCCTCCCCAAACCCCTACCCATGAAACCTCCCTCCCTTACTATTACCCATGTAACCTCCCTCCCTTCACCCCTACCCATGTAACCTCCCCACCACCAGATGTAACAATGTATAACGATAATTTTTAGTGACAGACCAACACAACGGCGTCTTCTTATTATGCACACTGTGTTCTCAGGCTTTCATTAGCGTCATCAGAATCAACTGTTGTCTGTCTCTTTGTGGTGGTTCTGCTAATGTTTATGTAAGGGATGAATTTTATATTGACAAAAATATTTATTAGGCATATATATATATATATATATATATATATATATATATATATATATATATATATATATATATATATATATATATATATATATATATATATATGTATGTATGTATATATATGCCTAATAGATATGAATTATGTGCATAACTGAAGAACGAGTCAGAGTGACGTACCTGCAACGCCACTGACCTCAGTTACCTGAGGTCAGTGATGAAAGAAGGTTGTATTACTCATGAAACTGTGTTACCTGGAGAATGACTCAAGAAATCGTAATGACACGATTGCAAATAAACCATTTGCAATCGTGTCATTACGATTTCTTGAGTCATGTTGACGGCAGTGAAGGGACTTGAGCTAGAGTTCGTCACGGCCACGCTAGCTGGAGATTCGTCTGTAAAAACTTGCATTTGTGGTCACAGAGGTGCCTGTGCTAACTTTCCTATGGTGTAGAAATATACCTAGTTGGATGAATCTTATTGTGGCTAGCTGGTCTAGTGGCTAACGCGACGGGCTGGAGTTTTGAGACTCTATGACCGCGGGTTCAATCCCGGCCGGGGGTATGGTTTACCTGGGGAATTTGGGTGGAGTGTAACAGTGGTAACATTGCTTGTTCTGTAACTTTCAGGAGGATTCTGCTTCTCAAGTAGCAGAGTGAGAAATTTAAAATTCGCTTGGATAAGTGTAACAATATGCGTAAGGCTGTTGAGGGGTAAAGAAATAGAACATGTTAGTAGTAGTCAGGAGGATAATTTTCACATTAGTGAATAAAAAGTGGTTTGCAGAAGAAGGGAAATAATGAGACTGAGAAAAGTTAAACATGATATTATGAATAATGAAAATAGCTTTGCTGCATTCGAGGACGAGTGTACAATATAGCTAGCCCCAGTATTAATAAAGATAAAGACGTATTCACTGTAGGAGACTTATAAATTAGATAACTGGGAAGTATAGTGCCTGTTATCTGAAGGAGGGGTGGAGGCCTCTGGCAAGACAGTGATGGAGTGAGTGATGAGGAAAGTGTTTCTTCTCTTCCGGATCACCCTGCCTCAGTGGAAAACGGCTGAGTGTTAATAAAAAAAAAACTACTAGATAATGAGAACAATCTCTTATCCGTCTCATTGATGGAGGAAACGATGTTGGGAGACATACAAGAGAAGATTTGCTTGCCAAACATTGTACAGATTTCGATTTAATGATTTCAAAAGAAGGATCGCGATCATATATGGCCTTTTACCTATAAGAGGAGTAAGCAGGAAATGGATGTTTAGGGAAACTGGTGAATATTGCTGACTAGACAACTACTGCAGAGAACTTGCAGTTTTGTATATATACAACTGGGTTAATATTTGGTACCTTGTTTTTGCAATCTATATAAGTGATGTAGATGAGGGAATAAAGTTTTCCGATTACACTTAAACAGGTCATCAAATAACTTCTGATAAGAACACTAAAACGCTACAGGATGATCTGGATAATTGGATATCGTGGTCGGAAAAGTCTCAGATGCAGTTTAATGTGGACAAATGAAAAGATCCAATTCTAGGAAATGAAAATAACTAGGGGGACTAATTAACCAATTAATGTTTAACATGAAATGAATGCGAAAAAACTTAGAAGTTCTGGCTAGCAGTAATCTAAAACCATGGCAACAGTACGTAAGTGTCCGCAATACAGCCAATAGAATTCTTGGCTTCATATCAAGAAGTATTAATAATAGAAACTCTTATCAGTAATTAACTGGGTTAATAATGACTTAATCTTTTGTTAAGAATATTTATTCAACTAATGATACCAGTCTCTTCACATTGCTGTCTTCAGCTGGGGAAATACATTTGTAGTTTACACTTGCCAGGTGAATTATTATAGTATACAGTGGACCCCCGCATAACGATCACCTCCGAATGCGACCAATTATGTAAGTGTATTTATGTAAGTGCGTTTGCACGTGTATGTTTGGGGGTCTGAAATGGACTAATCTACTTCACAATATTCCTTATGGGAACAAATTCGGTCATTACTGGCACCTGAACATACTTCTGGAGTGAAAAAATATCGTTAACCGGGGGTCCACTGTACTTAATTAATTCGATTCTGTGTGAGTCACTCCCGCTAACCCACTTAGACAACCATACTTTAAAGGAAGTCTGTATAGTTCTTCCTGATCACTTATGGAAAGCTGTGACTCTTTATTCACAAGAGAAATGTAGTCAGCTCTTACCTTCCACTTGTACGCAATGTGTGTGTGTGCAGTCAAGACCATATTTGTGTGTGAAATTTGGTCACGTGATGCATCGATTTCCGGCTGGCGTGAATCACCGTTTCATTTTAATCTTTTGTCCTAATACTAACATATTATTACTAAAGCCGCTTCATTTCTTAACTCGATCATTTCCTGATCTTGTCCATCACTAAATAGGTTTCTCTCACGCGCTGGTAACACAGGAAACACCTGAAAGGTTTTTTTTTTCTCCTTATGGAATGTCCCTCAAGGGAGGATCCTTGATGCTGGTGAGGGGCTCTTGATCTAGGGAATTGGATCTATGCTCCAGTTCCCTGAATTAAAACTGAATGCCTTCCAGCCCTTCCCCCTCCCCTTCCCACAGGCGCTGTGGGATCCCTACTGGTTTAGCGCTCCCCCATGAGGAGAATCATGCTCATATTATATATCTTTAATCTAGCATCCATTATCATTAACAAGTCTGACCTCAATAGCAAATTTAGCTTAGGACTCAAACCTCACATTGCGACTTAAACCATACACTGCGACTTAAACCTTACATTGCGACTTAAACCATACATTGCGACTTAAACCTTACATTGAGACTTAAACCTTACATTGAGACTTAAACCTTACAGTGTGATTTACACGTTACACTGAGACTTAAACCTTACACTGAAGCTTACACTAGTACTTCTTAAGAAAGGTTTGCCAACCAAGTCTTGGTGTAGAGGGAGGCAGGACATCCCCCCTAGTCCTCAAGATGGAATTTTTTACAGTCCAAAGATTATTCTCCAACTTTATATATCTCTGATAAGATCTCAATCGGATTATAATCTTTCCTACGACGATGAGCATAAAATTACCTCGCCTTGCCTTACCTTACCTCTCTCTCTCTCTCTCTCTCTCTCTCTCTCTCTCTCTCTCTCTCTCTCTCTTTCATTCTCCGTGCAAGTCACTTGCAAATTTTCACAGTTAAGACTTTCACTCGTCACTGTTGTCTTATTAACATCATTAAGCATTTATGAAAGCTGAATACATTTTCACGAGTAATTGCAAAATCAGTTACTGCTGAATACTTGAGCCAGTCATTCGTGTTTGTGTGATTATCTAACTAATTACCTTAGTATTATTAGTATATTATTAGCATTATTAATAATAATAATAATAATAATAACAATAATAATAATAATAATAATAATAATAATAATAATAATAATAATAATATTATTATTATTATTATTATTATTATTGTGTTCATGGGAAGCGCTAAGCTTCCCATGAAGACGATTCCCCAGGGCCTGGGGATTAGAAGTAAAAGGGTTCGATCCAAGGGAGGGTAGCTTCACATTCTTTGATCAAAAAGTATGGTTACCAATTTGTAGTTACAGCAGCAGAGCAACGCTGACGGTGTACCGTCTACAGTGTAGTTACAGCAGCAGAGCAATGCTGGCAGTGTACCGTCTACAGTGTAGTTACAGCAGCAGAGCAATGCTGGCAGTGTACCGTCTACAGTGTAGTTACAGCAGCAGAGCAATGCTGGCAGTGTACCGTCTACAGTGTAGTTACAGCAGCAGAGCAATGCTGGCAGTGTACCGTCTACAGTGTAGTTACAGCAGCAGAGCAATGCTGGCAGTGTACCGTCAACAGTGTAGTTACAGCAGTAGAGTAATGATGGCAGTGTACCGTCTACAGTGTAGCTACAGCAGCAGAGGAATGCTGACGGTGTACCGTCTACCGTGTAGTTACAGCAGCAGAGCAATGCTGGCAGTGTACCGTCTACAGTGTAGTTACAGCAGCAGAGCAATGCTGGCAGTGTACCGTCTACAGTGTAGTTACAGCAGCAGAGCAATGCTGGCGGTGTACCGTCTACAGTGTAGTTACAGCAGCAGAGCAATGCTGGCAGTGTACCGTCAACAGTGTAGTTACAGCAGCAGAGCAATGCTGGCAGTGTACCGTCAACAGTGTAGTTACAGCAGCAGAGCAATGCTGGCAGTGTACAGTCTACAGTGTAGTTACAGCAGCAGAGCAATGCTGGCAGTGTACCGTCAACACTGTAGTTACAGCAGCAGAGCAATGCTGGCAGTGTACCGTCTACAGTGTAGTTACAGCAACATAATATGCTGGTGGTGTACCATCCTCAACCGCACACAAAAAAGATAAACTAAAGCTACCCTCTTAAGATGTAGCACCCATAATGCAAAGTAAGCGGAAGATAGAGGCTCGGCTGATGCATCCACAAGTTATACATGAGCAGATTTCTAAATAGTAATACACGGCCAGTGGCTCCATCAGCTCACATGAAGATCAACACTAGTCGAGTTGGCAGACACCACAGAAGTAAACTTCGGGCTTCTTCCACGTGCCTCCAAAGGAGATAATCATGAGTTTGAGACAGATACCAAAGGAGAGCTAAACCAGACCACAGTCCCTCAAGGCTCACCTGAAGATAAACATGTGTCATGGTAGGCAAACATTACTGAAGAAACTTAGATCCAGTGACTCAACCTCACAGGAAGATCCGGAGTCGGGTAGTTAGACATCTAACTAGTAGTAGTTCACTTGACATCTTATCCATTTTTGCCCAAACAGTAACTCACTTAAGCAAACTCTCCTTTATGGTAGACCAGGACGCGGTTAAGGCTGAAGTGAGACAAACATTCAGAGGTTACCAGATGGACTAAGTATATATTCAGTGCTGAGAGCAACCAGGAAAAGCTGAAGCAAAAACATAGGATTTACCCTAATACCAAAATATTGTTAGTGCTAATAAAACAATACTAGTACCAAAATAAAGCAAAGTAAGCTATCATAGGTAGACTAAGTAACACCAATCCTTCACCTGGGTCATGAAAGAAAAGAACTCAAAAGAAAATATGGATGGGCATCGAAGGTACGAACACTAACACAGGTGGAGCTAAAGAAAATGTTTCTATCGCAATTCAAGAAGAAAAAATATGTATAAACTTAAAAACAAAGGTTTACTTTCACTTACAATCATAATTTTATAAAGTTTCCAACAGTTGCATCACACACACTACCACATCCTCGATAAAAATTCAGGTTCTGTATCACTGTTGGTGAAGAAAAATATTTTATTGTCCCTACCGAAGCAAAAGAGACATACGAAGAGCAAGCTTTTATCGTGATAGGATTTCGGAAAGCTATGTTAAGTTAACATAAAACTTTTCATGAAACGAAACGTTGCTACAGTGAAAGTTTACACTGGGGGACACCACTAGTGTGATAAAGTGTGATTAGTTCTTCATTGTTATACAATGCGAATGCTGGAATGTGTTCAAAGTGGCCAGATGTTTGATGACTTACCGTGACTGTCAGTTGTAGAAGCACCTCAGTGCCCATCATAATCCTCTTTCCCTGACTCTCCGTCTCACAAGTTTCTTCCTGCCACATCTACCCCACTCAGCACTCAGCCTTGGAGCCACTCTCTCGCTTGCTGTCAACTCGAAATACTTAAGTAGCGAAGTGATGAACAGTAAAGGACACCATCCTTTACAGAAAATTTTTCCCCGTCGCTGACTGAAAGTTGGTCTGCTAGTTAGTTACCAGTTGTCAAAGGCAATTGTCGATAGACATTTGTTTTTTATGCGTATTTGTGTGCGTGTGATGTGAGTATTCACCTAGCTGTGTTGCTAGGGTTTGAGTTATAGCTCCTGGCCCCTGTGGAAAAAGTTATTACTCAACATGCCGACAGGCCACCACTGTATACAATCATGGGTCTCTGCTCACCTCCACCCCACTTCCTTTCAAATCCTCCTCCTCTAGTGTTTACTACGGAAGCCTATTTTTATTAAGCTTGTTCATATAAAAACCCCTAGAACTATCAGCTGCACATGCCAGGGCAAATATCCAGGTTAATGAGATGCTTGAGGGCAATGCACATGTCAGGTATACAGTAATCATCCAACAACGCAACCACAACTCTGGTCGATGTCAAGGTTCCCAGACACTTCCTCTTGAGAACAACGACCCACAGTCCCTCCCTGGAGGCAGAAGCAACTCTCCTCCAGACTTCACCATAACAGATGACCTCAAAGAAGCAATCAATCAAACATCTGTCAGACCTTTGCCACACATCCCTAAAGCAGCCTGTACTCAGGCTGTTGCCAAAACTAGCTGATCGTTTGAAAAAAATGGTCAGCGATGTTCCACCAATTACCAGAACATGACACACCCACTTCCTGTTTTTCTATGCCTACCCGTGTGCCTAGCCAATCCACCCAGGAGGGATATTTCCCTAATTGTATCTGTTATTAGGGGAAAAACGATTCCCCAGAGATTGATAGTTTTGTCCATCTTCCTCACCTTGCAAGAAATCCTTGCCAGAGTAGTGTAAACTTTATCATTTCTTATATTTCAAGAATAAATTTATAAATCAGCAATTAAATATTGGGAATACTGATGTAACAATAAGACTTGCCACCAACGATAATAAAATTCATCCAAAGATTCAACCACAGCCGATGCTTTCAAGGGTAAACACGTACCCATTGCTGGTGAAGGTGTCCAACAGGGTAACAATCTTGTTCATCTCCTTTTCTGTGTAGCTTTCGGAAATGTCAATGATGACCTGACCCGTGAGCGTAGAATATAGTTCTTAGATTATGGCATTTTGGCAGCCACTACAGAATCCTTGCTAGAGGATATCAGAATTATCAAAAAGCAGGAGAAAATCTAGGTCTTTTTCTGAATCCCTCATAATGTTAACTAATGTCCTTCAGTCAACACATCAATGAACAAGTTACAGCTGTCATGCGAGAAGTAAAGCCATTGATACCACTGATTCTATTCTCTTTGGCACTTTACTTAAATCTAATGCTATTAATGAGATTCTAGGAAAAAAAACATCTCTTCACAAGCATAAGAAACAGGATCGGAAACATTGATGCCTACGATCCCTTCTATCTCCGTGCCAGATATCTCTCATTCCCCATAGTAACCTAATTTTTATGATTCTCACCCTTTGCCAGTCCTAAACTGAACGACTACGGTACTTCTCTGAAGTTCCTTCTACAAAAGTTTTAACTCGTTCTCTAGACGAATCACAGTGGTAGCAAGCCTTCTTATTCTCAAATGAATCAGACGAATTACTGAGGGAAATTCTATGGGAACATGTACGGAATTTGAAGTGTGGATGTTCCAAAGGATGACGTGTTATACACACTGAAGTTAACGAAACCATCAAGAGAAGTCTTGCTGTACAAAAGAAGAAATTCATTAAACTTTCTCTTCATGCTGGAGCTGGCCTAGAGCCGCCATCCTAGTGCCTAGCCAAGAGTAAGCATTTGTCTTTATTAGCCATCAGCCCAGATATATTATAATGCTGAAAGAAATACCAAACAGCTATTGTGGGATTATACATTTCTATGTACCCTAGCCAGTACTTACATCCCATTTAATGCTGGTCAGTTAGTGCTTTGATTCTTAGTAAAGAAAACAAGTTGAAAATGAATAGACTTGGCTCACCGGTATCACTTCGTCCCAATAGGATCAGAGATACTTTGACACTGGGAAAAGGAGTGTCTTGTGTTTCCTTAGAGCAAGGTTACACACTCATCGAAATCAATAGAGACCTGAGAGCTGCCATCCTTCTCTGTCTCACGGTGAAGCTCTTGAGGAAAAATGCTTGCTGCGGTCTGGGATGACAGCAGGCGTCTGAGGCGCTCCACGACCATCGTAACTTAAATTATATATTCTGAAACTGTACATCATGTAAAGCCCTAAGTAAACACACACACACACACACACACACACACACACACACACACACACACACACACACACACACACACACACACACACACACACACACACACATATATATATATATATATATATATATATATATATATATATATATATATATATATACGTATGAAAGTATAGTGGTACCAACACTCTGATATGGGTGTGAAGCTTGGGTTGCAAATGCTGCAGCGAGGAGGCGGCTGGAGGCAGTGGAGGTGTCCAGAGTGTTGAATGATGATGAAATTATTTTCGTTTTGGGGATTTTCTTTCTTTTTGGGTCACCCTGCCTCTGTGGGAGACAGCCGACGTGTTGAATATATATATTCTTTCTTTCAACACACCGGCCGTATCCGATCGAGGCGGGGTGGCCCAAAAGGAAAAACGAAAGTTTCTCCTTTTACATTTAGTAATATATAGAGAAGAAGAGGTTACTAGCCCCTTGCTTCCGGCATTTTAGTCGCCTCTTACAACACGCATGGCTTACGGAGGAAGAATTCTGTTCCACTTCCCCATGGAGATAAGAGGAAATAAACAAGAACAAGAACTAGAAAGAAAATAGAAGAAAACCCAGATGGGTGTGTATATATATGTTTGTACATGTATGTGTAGTGTGACCTAAGTGTAAGCAGAAGTAGCAAGACGTACCTGAAATCTTGCATGTTTATGAGACAGAAAAAAGACCAGCAATCCTACCATCATGTCAAACAATTACAGGCTTCCGTTTTACACTCACTTGGCAGGACGGTAGTATCTCCCTGGGCGGTTGCTGTCTACCAACCTACTACCTATAGTTGAATATATATATATATATATATATATATATATATATATATATATATATATATATATATATATATATATATATATATATATATATATATATCGTGCCGAATAGGTAAAACTTGCGATTTTGGCTTATAGATACGCTGTTCTTGCCGAATAATGCAAGCAAAAATTTGTGTATGCAATAATTTTGCAAAAATCATTCTGAACCTATCAAAAAAAATATATTTAATTGTTTTTGTTTATTATTATTGTAAACTTATTTTTACATTAACATAAATGAAAACATATATCTAGAATTGTATAACAGAATTTTTTTAGAAAGGACTTAATTTTAAACTAGTTCTTGCTAATTGATCAGTTTTACCTATTCGGCACGACATTGTGTGTGATACCAGACAAGCCGAATAGGTAAGTTTGGCTTGTTTTCTGTCAAATAGCCAGAGCGAAAATTAATTTTCGCTATAGCGCTTCCTAAATTGAATTTGAACATAACGAAAATCATATATAATATTAAATGTATGTAAACTGAGATACTATAATATATAAAGCAAAATGATCTAAAAATAATTTCGTTAGTTTAAGTAAGGTTAACTGAGATTTCTAAGTTAGTTTTTGTCCAAAAATGAAGCCGTTTATATCACTACCAAAGAAAAATAAAAACACAAATATTTATTTTTCTGTAAAAGAGTTTTTTGGTAAACTTTAATTTTAGAAGTAACTTGACTTATTCGGAAATTTCTGCCTATTAGGTACCACACATGCACACACACACACACACACACGCACGCACACACACACACACACACACACACACACATACGTGAAGCAGTATCGCTAAATAGTGCTCCCAGGATTTAGCGTTCTAGTGGCTGTCCTAAGATATTATTAGCGGTCATCGTACGTGAGTGAATCAGTGAACATACCTACAAGAGTGTAATAGCTTTCAAGAGTGCGAATAATGTGATAGGATCAAGAATTTTACAATTTAAATTTGAATGAAATTTGAGTGAGGGAGGGTAGCAGTCAGCTGATCAGGCTGCTGGCCGCAGTGTTGACACAAAATATCCAAACAGTTAATTGGGTTAACGGTGTGATCTGAAATATTAACAAATACATATGTTGGTTGATTATAGCAGCAGTGTAGTGATAAGGTCATAAAAGAGTGATTAAGTAAATACTGAAAGTAAGAAAAATTAGTCAATCCCCAGCTGTTGGTGTTGTGAATGTAGCTAACATCATCAGACTTGTTATGACCATAATACTGTACTAAAGAAAAAAGAGGGAATACCAAGTCTTAAAAGAAAAAGAAAATAAAAACTTGAATGCATGATAAAGTTCCTGAAGGAGTTACAAAATTGAAGGAGTTGATAGACGACCAGCAGGAACCTCCATTGTTGTGCAGACGACGTCACTTGCCTATTTGTGGTTAATTTTGGTTAGTGTCTAAAGTCTCAAGTGTCTCGCCCTGCTGGTTGTATGCTGTACCATCTCTCTCTCCCTATTTCAGTATCAGGAGATAGATAGTGGTTAGTAAATTATCTAAATATCGCCAGGTAAACTCCAGAAGTTGTGTAGCCTAGTGAACCCCCCCCCCCCCCCGTTTTTCTGAGGGACAAGCTAGTAAACAAGTACGCACATACAAACACACGTGTGCACCCGTAATTATTGTTATAATAAACATTAGTATATAATAATAAGGAATTGAGTGAGAAAAAATAATCCTATAATCTACAAAAAGTAAAGTAGCCTAGTGTGCGGAGATCTGGGCTGGGAGAGTACCGGTGAACCAACAACAATAACAAATAGTGTTAACGTGACCCCCCCCCCTCTTTTTCAAAGAACGACAAGCTAGTAAACACACACACACACAAACACAAGTGTACGCAATTAATATTATATAGTATATATTAGTGCATATAATAAGGAATTGATTGTGAAAATTTTTTTTATAATCTTCAAAAGAGTAGCGTAGCCTAGTGTGCGACGCACACCCACACACACACACACTCACACACACCCACACACACCCACACACACCCACACACACCCACACACACCCACACACACCCACACACACCCACACACACCCACACACACACACCCACACACACCCACACACACCCACACACACACACCCACACACACCCACACACACCCACACACACCCACACACACCCACACACACCCACACACACCTACACACACCCACCCACACACCCAACCACACACCCAACCACACACCCACCCACACACCCAACCACACACCCACCCACCCACACCCCCGCCAACACCCCCACCCACACACCCACCCACACACCCACCCACACACCCACCCACACACCCACCCACACACCCACCCACACACCCCCACACACACCCACACCCACACACCCACACACACCCACACACCCACCCACACCCACCCACACACCCCCACACACACCCACACATACCCACACACACAAACACACCCACACACCCACACACACCCACACACACCCACACACCCACACACACCCACCCACACACCCACCCACACACCCACCCACCCCCCACCCCTCCCTACACACACACGAAACACACACACAACACACACAACACACACACACACACATATTGCCAGACACACATATACTCCCCCCCTCCCCCACCGACATCTCACTCCTTCACCTGATCCCTCCCCTCCCTCTTTCACCCTCCCCCTCCCCACCTTTCCCTCACCCACTTACCCACTTGCTTCACTCTCCTTCCCACTCCCCCTCCCCACTACTCTCCTCTACCTCCCCCCCCCCACACTCTGACATATACAATACTAACCTAACATACAGAATTACATAGGTTTCCCACTCTGAGGCAATCAGGATAAAACAAAAATGGGTTGCCAGAGAGCAACAAGAAAACCCAAGGGACAGGAGGAGGAAACTGCAAAGGAAGATTGGGCAGCAGAGCTCACAAAAAGGGAACAAGAATGGGAAAAGAAACTAGAAGAACTTAGCATGAGAATGGAAGAGAGGATAGACATGGAAAGCAGGAAGTGGGAGGTGAAAGTCAAAGCAGCAGAGGCCAGGATACAGAGTTTAGAAGAGGAACTGGAAAATCTGAAACAGCCTAAAGAACTAAAGAACATTATGGGATTGACAACAGAGACCGCTACCTCAGCCACAAATAAGGGGACTGTAGGGAAAGGAGGAGCAAAACTGCATGTAGAAGCTCTATCAGTGGAGACTGTAGTAAATGAAAGAGCTAAGCTATATGTGGAGGCCCTAAAAGACCACAACAGAGCCCATGGAAAGCCGAGATGGGAAAATGACAGGCCACTGAGCCCATGTACAGTAGCTAGTGAAACTGAAGAAAGGAAAGCTGCAATGGAGGAAATCAAATTGAATGAGGGGATACACAGGGATATGCAGTGGGAGAATGAAAGGGTGAGGTCAGTCTTTGTGTATGGGCTACAGGAAGTTGAAGGGGAAACATATGAAGCAAGAAAACAAGGGGAAAAAAAAGCAATTGAAAGCATCATGAAAGTAATCGGAGAAGACGACATGACCCAGCTGGAAAATTTTCGGAGAATAGGGGGGTTTGTAAAAAAAAGAAACCGGCCAGTGAAAGTGACCTTCAAGGCAGAATCGACTCGGATCAGGATACTGCAGGAAAAAGCACGATTAAGGGACATGCCGGGATACAGGAAGGTGTATCTCGACCGCGACAGAACACAAGACGAAAGGCGGAAACTGAGAGAGATGGTACAAAGGCGAAAGGAGGAAAGAGAGGGGATGGAGAAGACAGACAGGAGATCCCAGACACAGGAAGATCAAATACAACCTCCCTCACAGCTTCCTATAGAAGCCTCCCAACCAGGTCAACCCCAGTGCAGCCAAACACTCTAAACCACAACACCCATGCCATATCCAATGCCCCCACCCACTACATTACAAACTCCACCCCCACAGCAACCACCCATAGTTCCTTATCAGGTCTCCCACTTCCCCAACCCCAATACACCTCCCAGACCACAGTCTTAGAAAAGAAGTTGAAGGTATGGTATACAAATGCAGATGGAATAACAAATAAGTATGAGGAGTGGCACGAAAGAATCAAGGAGACATCCCCAGACATAATAAGAACATAAGAACATAAGAACGAAGGAACACTGCAGAAGGCCTACTGGCCCATGCGAGGCAGGTCCAAGTCTCCTACCGGCTTAAGCCAATGCACCCAACCTAGTCAGGTCAGGTCACATTGATTTAAGGGAGGAACACGGCAACCGACCTGGTAGCACAAGCTATCAGGTCTAACTCACACCCACCCACATCCACTCATGTATTTATCCAACCTATTTTTAAAGCTACACAACGTTCTGGCCTCTATAACTGTACTTGGGAGTTTGTTCCACTCATCCACAACTCTATTACCAAACCAGTACTTTCCTATATCCTTCCTGAATCTGAATTTTTCCAACTTAAAACCATTGCTGCGAGTCCTGTCTAGGCTAGATATTTTCAGCACACTATTTACATCCCCTTTATTTATTCCTGTCTTCCATTTATACACCTCAATCATATCCCCCCTAATTCTACGTCTTTCTAGAGAGTGCAGATTCAGGGCCCTTAGTCTATCCTCATAGGGAAGGTTTCTGATACATGGGATCAACTTTGTCATCCTCCTTTGTACATTTTCCAGAGAATTTATATCCATTCTGTAATAAGGTGACCAAAACTGTGCAGCATAATCTAAATGAGGCCTAACCAAGGATGTATAGAGTTGAAGAACAACCTGAGGACTCCTATTATTTATGCTTCTTGATATGAAGCCAAGGATTCTATTAGCTTTATTGCGAACACTTATGCACTGTTGTCTTGGTTTCAGATCACTGCTAACCAGAACTCCTAAATCTTTTTCGCAATCCGTAATATTAAGATCTACATTATTTAGTTTATATGTGGCATGGTTATTGTCCTGTCCAACATTTAGAACTTTGCATTTGTCTATATTAAACTGCATCTGCCACTTCTCCGACCACTGCATCAGTCTATTCAAATCTTCCTGGAGTGCTCGAATGTCCTCGTCAGAATGAATTCGACGGCCTATTTTGGTGTCATCGGCAAACTTGCCGATGTCGCTCTTTATGCCCTCATCTATGTCGTTTATGTAGATTGTGAACAGCAGGGGGCCCAACACTGACCCCTGTGGAACACCGCTCGTGACACTTCCCCACTCTGATTTCTCCCCATTTATGCAAACTCTCTGCTGCCTATTTGTCAACCATGCCTCTATCCAGGAAAAAATTTCTCCTCCTATTCCATGTGCTTTAATTTTCCTCAATAGTCTCTGATGTGGGACCCTCTCAAAAGCCTTACTGAAGTCCATATACACAATATCATATTCATTACCATGATCTACCTCCTCAAATACCTTAGTGAAAAAAGTTAATAAATTCGTAAGGCAGGAACGCCCCTTTGTAAAACCATGCTGAGATTCGTTGATTAATTTATGCTTTTCAAGGTGGCTACGAACTGCCTCGGCAATTATTGATTCCATAAATTTTCCCACTATGGAGGTTAGGCTTATTGGTCTATAGTTCGAAGCTAAGGACCTGTCACCTGTTTTGAAAATAGGTATCACATTTGCCATTTTCCACTTATCTGGCACCATGCCAGTTTGTAGTGATATGTTGAAAAGATTAGCCAAAGGTGTGCTAAGCACCTCTTTACATTCCTTTAGAACCCTTGCATACAGTTCATCAGGGCCTGGGGATTTGTTAGGTTTTAATTTATCTATTTGCCTAAGGACCATGTCACTTGTGACCCTAATAGTGCACAGTTTATTATCGTCCTGTTCTACATAATTTATCATTACTGGAATATCGCTGGTATCCTCCTGTGTAAAAACTGAGAGGAAGTATGTGTTAAAAATTCTACACATTTCCTTATCACTGTCAGTGAGCTGACCCGAGGAACTTTTGAGTGGGCCTATCTTGTCCCTGATCTTACTTCTGTATACCTGAAAGAATCCTTTTGGGTTAGTCTTCGATTCTCTTGCAACTTTAACCTCATAATCTCTTTTTGCTTTTCTAATTCCCTTTTTTATTTCTCTCTTTAACTGAATATATCGATTTCTCAATTGCCCCTCTCCTCTTTTGATTTGCCTATATATGCCTCTCTTTTGACCAATCAGATATTTTAATCTATTGTTCATCCATTTAGGATCATTTTTGTTTGATCTGATTTCCCTATTTGGAACATAATTTGACTGAGCAGCTAGAACTATGCCCTGGAAAGCATCATATCGGCAACCATCACCACCTACCTGACCCTTAGTCAGGTCATTCCAGTTCAGCCCACCTAAGTAATTTTTCAGTCCTATGAAATCAGCCAAGCGAAAGTCAGGGACGGAGACTTGATTGCCATTATTAGGGGAATTCCATGATATATTAAAACTGAGTGATTTGTGATCACTTTCCCCAAGCTCATCATTAACCTCAAGATTATTAATTAGTGTTTCCCTACTGGCAAGAACCAAGTCAAGGAGGTTATTTCCCCTAGTTGGCTCTGTCACAAACTGTTTTAAAAAACAATCCTGGATCGTATCAAGAAAGTCACCTGACTCTAAATTTCCTGTCAAATTGCTCCAGTCAATCTGTCTATAGTTGAAATCTCCCATTAGCACAACATTTTCGTATGTAGATGCCTTACGAATTTCGTCCCATAGAAGTTTACTGCACTCCCTATCAAGATTTGGGGCCCTGTAAATCACACCCAAAATTAGTTTTTCTCGGCCCTCGAGAAGCTGTAACCAAACAGATTCAGTGGCTGACGCTTCTAATTTAATATCTTGTCTAACACAACAATTTAAATTGTCTCTGACGTACATCGCTACTCCACCACCTTTCCTGTTGACCCTGTCAGTGTGGAATAATTTATAGCCTTGTATGTGACATTCAGAGGGCATCTCTCTATCTTTCAGATTGAGCCAGGTCTCTGTTATAGCAATAATATCTATGTTTCCTGCACTTGCAATTAATCTTAGCTCATCTATCTTATTTCTTACACTCCTGCTATTAGTATAGTAAACCTTAAGGGAGCTAGTCCCTTGCTGCCCTCTGCTGTCCCCCTTTGTTTGCTGACCTGATCTATTGTCTTTATTTATAACTTCATGCTGAATGCCTTTTATACATTTACTGTTTCCAACCCAAGTGTTGCAACCTGCTTGTTTCCCACACACACCCATACCTCTAGCTTCCATCAGTTTAAAATCATAGGCATTTCACCAATGGCCTTCTCAATCGAGTCTGCAAGTGCTACCACCCCAGCCCCAGAGAGATGTACCCCATCCCTTGCATACATATCATGTTTGCCATAAAAGTTGTTCCAGTTGTCAATGAATGGGATTGCAAGTTCCTTGCAGTATCTGTCTAGCCAGCAATTTACACCAATTGCCCTAGACAACCATTCATTTCCTACTCCCCTTCTAGGCAAGATGCTACATATGATTGGGATCCCTCCCTTAGACTTAATGAAATCTATAGCTGACCTGTACTTATCTAGCAGCTCTTCTCTCCTACCCTTCCCAATATCATTTCCACCAGCACTGAGACAGATAATGGGCTTGCTCCCATTACCTGACATGATATTATCCAGCCTGTTGACAATGTCCCCAACACCAGCTCCAGGGAAGCACACTCTATCTCTCATCTTCTTATTCCTATTACAAAAGGCACGGTCAATGTATCTTACCTGAGAGTCACCAACCACAAGAATGCGCTTACCTCCATTAGCAGGGGCAGTAGTACCCTTACCTTCACTGGCCACTGAAGTACATTCATCCTGAAGAACAGAGAAGCGATTTCCTACCTTCAGATCTTCACTCTTAACTTTCCTTACTCTGATGCGCCTTCCATTACTGTGAACTACTCGCCACTTGTAGCAGGTGCTGGGCTGCTCCTCACTGCTGGTAGCCGTTGCTGCCTCCCCAACTACAGCCTCCCCACAGCGAGAGACAGACTGCACCTCGCTGCTAGAAGCCTCATTCCCCACAACTCCAGCCACCTCACACTCTCTCCCAGACCCATTGAGGTGGACCTTCAGCCTCCTAATCTCCTCCTGGAGAAGCAAGACCTCCTCCTTCAACTCTCCAACCTCAATTTTTAAAACACTGCAGAAGCAAGCCATGCTTTGTAACCGTCCACACTAATCCCCAAAGCAGCTCAGGGTCTGTGACCTCACGTGACGACTCACCAGAATAATAACAGATTCAATCTTTCCACCCGGATATCAAATCTTCAGGAAAGACAGAGGGAGGAGAGGGGGAGGAGGAGTTGCACTGCTCATTAAAAGCCAGTGGGGTTTTGAGAAAATGGAAGGAATGGATGGCACGGGTGAAAGGGACTACTTAGTAGGAACAATCCAGTCTGAGGGACATAAGGTGATAATTGCAGTAATGTACAACCCACCACAGAACTGCAGGAGACCAAGAGAAGAATACGATGAGAGCAACAGAGCCATGGTCGACACACTAGCCGAGGTGGCCAGGAGAGCACACGTGGGGGGAGCAAAGTTACTAGTTATGGGTGATTTCAATCACAAGGAGATTGACTGGGAAAACCTGGAGCCCCATGGGGGTTCCGAAACATGGAGAGCCAAGATGATGGATGTAGTACTGGAAAACCTCATGCATCAACATGTTAGAGACACTACCAGAGAGAGAGGAGAAGATGAACCAGCAAGACTGGACCTTGTATTCACCTTGAGTAGTTCAGACATCGAGGATATCTTGTATGAAAGGCCCCTGGGAGCTAGTGATCATGTGGTTCTGTGCTTCGACTACATAGTTGAGCTCCAAGTGGAGAGAGTAGCAGGAATAGGATGGGAAAAACCAAACTACAAAAGGGGGAACTACTCAGGCATGAGGAACTTCCTTCAAAACATTCAGTGGGAGAGGGAACTGACAGGAAAACCAGTACAAGAAATGATGGACTATGTGGCAACAAAATGCAAGGAGGCAGAGGAGAGGTTTGTTCCCAAGGGAAACAGAAATAATGGGAAGAATAGAACGAGTCCTTGGTTCACCCAAAGGTGTAGGGAGGCAAAAACTAGGTGTACTAGAGAATGGAAAAGGTACAGAAGACAGAGAACTCAGGAAAATAAAGAGATTAGCCGAAGAGCCAGAAATGAATATGCACAGATAAGAAGGGAGGCTCAGCGACAATATGAAAATGACATAGCATCGAATGTCAAGACTGACCCGAAGCTGTTGTACAGCCACATCAGGAGGAAAACAACAGTCAAGGACCAGGTAATCAGACTGAGGAAGGGTGATGGGGAATTCACAAGAAACGACCGAGAGGTATGTCAGGAGCTCAACACGAGATTTAAAGAAGTATTTACAGTGGAAACCAGTAGGACTCCAGGAAATCAGAACAGGGGGGTACACCAGCAAGTGCTGGATGAGGTACATATAACCAAGGAGGAAGTGAAGAAGCTGCTATGCGAACTTGACACCTCAAAGGCGGTGGGACCAGACAACATCTCTCCATGGGTCCTTAAAGAGGGAGCAGAGATATTGTGTGTGCCATTAACAAAGATCTTCAACACATCATTTGAAACTGGGCAACTCCCTGAGGTATGGAAGATGGCAAATGTAGTCCCAATTTTTAAAAAGGGAGACAGACATGAGGCACTAAACTACAGACCTGTATCACTAACGTGTATAGTATGCAAGGTCATGGAGAAGATCATCAGGAGGAGAGTGGTGGAGCACCTGGAAAGAAACAAGTGTATAATTGACAACCAGCATGGTTTCAGGGAAGGAAAATCCTGTGTCACAAATCTACTAGAGTTTTATGACAAGGTGACAGAAGTAAGACAAGAGAGAGAGGGGTGGATCGACTGCATTTTTTTGGACTGCAAAAAGGCCTTCGACACAGTTCCTCACAAGAGGTTACTGAAAAAGATAGAAGATCAGGCACACATAACAGGAAAGGCACTGCAATGGATCAGAGAATACCTGACAGGGAGGCAACAACGAGTCATGGTACGTGACGAGGTGTCAGAGTGGGCGCTTGTGACAAGCGGGGTTCCACAGGGGTCAGTCCTAGGACCTGTGCTGTTCTTGGTATATGTGAACGACATAACGGAAGGGATAGACTCAGAAGTGTCCTTGTTTGCAGATGATGTGAAGTTAATGAGAAGAATCAAATCGGATGAGGATCAGGCAGGACTACAAAGAGACCTGGACAGGCTGCAAGCCTGGTCCAGCAACTGGCTCCTTGAGTTTAACCCTGCCAAATGCAAAGTCATGAAGATTGGGGAAGGGCAAAGAAGACCGCAGACACAATATAGTTTAGATGGCCAAAGACTGCAAACCTCACTCAAGGAAAAAGATCTGGGGGTGAGTATAACACCGAGCATATCTCCTGAGGCGCACATAAATCAGATAACTGCTGCAGCATACGGGCGCCTGGCAAACCTACGGATAGCGTTCCGATACCTCAGTAAGGAGTCGTTCAAGACCCTGTATACCATTTACGTCAGGCCCATACTGGAGTATGCAGCACCAGTTTGGAATCCACACCTAGTCAAGCACGTCAAGAAATTAGAGAAAGTGCAAAGGTTTGCAACAAGACTAGTCCCAGAGCTACGGGGATTGTCCTACGAAGAAAGGTTGAGGGAAATCGGCCTGACGACACTGGAGACCAGGAGGGTCAGGGGAGACATGATAACGACATATAAAATACTGCGCGGAATAGACAAGGTGGACAAAGACAGGATGTTCCAGAGATGGGACACAGACACAAGAGGTCACAATTGGAAGTTGAAGACTCAGATGAATCGAAGGGATGTTAGGAAGTATTTCTTCAGTCATAGAGTAGTCAAGTCATGGAATAGTCTAGAAAGTGAAGTAGTGGAGGCGGGAACCATACATAGTTTTAAGGCGAGGTATGATAAAGCTCATGTAGCAGGGAGAGAGAGGACCTAGTAGCAATCAGTGAAGAGGCGGGGCCAGGAGCTATGACTCGACCCCTGCAACCACAAATAGGTGACAAATAGGTGAGTACACACACACACACACACACACACACACACACATACACATACAAACACACACACACTCTCACACACACACACACACACTCACGTATATATGGTGAGGTCCATGAGGATATTCAACTTCAGATAAATAAATATAATGGCTTTGAGAATTTTGGGGGGGATTTCTTCCTCGAAACTGTCCGAGTAAATCTTTCTACCACCCCATTTTTTGTATATACTTTCATATAAATATATACTTTATTAGGCAATATGACATAGAAGGTTTAAGTGACACATTGCAAGTACAATTACAAAGATGTATTCGACAACAAATGTATTTCAAATATTTCGTCCATTACCTTAGGGCTAAGGCATGTAACCATGATAAAACCTACAGAACCCCTCTGACTGCAGTGCTGCAGGCAGGACCACAAACTAGCTGCTATGAGGTCCTGTAGTTCAACTAGGGAATATGAGGTATTCACAATTCCTCCGATAAAAGGGCTAAATCTGATTTCTAGTACCAAG
>NC_091302.1:30584665-30697165 GCF_038502225.1 Cherax quadricarinatus | reverse complement strand
TTTTTTTCGTTAATACCCACAATTTCTTTACAACACAAGTCTAGACATTTTTCATCTCAGGTCACTCCCCACGAAGTAACCTCCTCCCCACTCTCCCAAACCCTCACACTCCAACCAACACCTCACAATTTTCACTCATAACCCCCAATTTTTCTCGTTTTAACCCTTTTAGTTCATTAAAGTTAATAAGGGGACACATGCATCAGAAAGTCACCGCATCCACTTTCGTTAAATTCACTACTCACAATTTTACATATTACGAAGTTAAATACGCACTTTTACTTTTGAACATCTTCAAAACACTCTCATAAATCATTTGAATACTCACAAAAAATACCTTTATACATTTCCAAACAACACTGAATTACTCCAAAAACATCATTCGAACACCCCCAAATCACCTCTGAATACTCCCAGAACACCTTCATAAGTACTCTTGCACATCATTTGAACACCTTCATAAGTACTCTCATAATCATTTGTACACCTTCAAAACACCTTTGAATACTCACATAAACACCCTTGAACACCTTCAAAACACCTTCAAAGCACTCTCATAATCATTTGAACACCTTCAAAACACCCTTGAACACCTTCAAAACACCCTTGAACACTCTCAAAAACAACATTTGAACACACTCAAAACACCTTTGAACACCTTTGAACATTTCCAAACAACACTGAAACACTTCCAAAAAACACAATTTGAGTACTCCCAATTACACCACTGATTACTACTAAAACACCGCTGAATTCAATCAAAACACCCTTCAACACCTTCAAACACCCCTTGAACACCTTCAAAACACTCTTGAACACCTTCAAAAACACCTTTGAACATTTCCAAAACACTATTTGAGTACTCCCAATTACACCACTGAATACTACTAAAACACCGATGAATTCAATCAAAACACCCTTCAACACCTTCAAAACACCTTTGAACACCTTTGAATACTCACATAAACACCCTTGAACACCTTCAAAACACCTTTGAATAACCTCAAAACACCTTTGAACACCTTCAAAACACCCTTGAACACCTTCAAAACACCTTTGAATAACCTCAAAACACCTTTGAACACCTTCAAAACACCCTTGAACACCTTCAAAAACAACATTTGAACACACTCAAAACACCTTTGAACATTTCCAAAACACTATTTGAGTACTCCCAAATAAGATTTGACATCTCTAATTTATCTGCACTTTCATTAAATTACAACTCATCCCTCAGTCTCCAGACTAGGCATTTTCTCGTTTTTTACCCTTTTAGTTCATTAAAGTTATTAAGGGGACACAATACATCAGAAAAAAGTCACAAAAACTAACTCAAACACTTTACTTTGAACACCCCCAAAAACACTCTCATAATCATTTGAATACTCACATAAACACCCTTGAACACCTTCAAACACCTTTGAATATCGTTTTTAAACTAATTTCATCACAACCCACTTATATCATCTTTTTCGGTAACTCTAATTCGACAACAACACCCACAACACCCACATCCCACAACACCCATGAACATTTCCAAAACACTATTTGAGTACTCCCAATTACACCACTGATTACTACTAAAACACCGCTGAATTCAATCAAAACGCCCTTCAACACCTTCAAACTCCCTTGAACACCTTCAAAACACTCTTGAACACTTTCAAAAACACCTTTGAACATTTCCAATCAACACTGAAACACTTCCAAAAAACACAATTTGAGTACTCCCAATTACACCACTGAATACTACTAAAACACCGCTGAATTCAATCAAAACACCCTTCAACACCTTCAAAACACCTTTGAACACCTTCAAAACACCTTTGACACCTTCAAAACACTCTTGAACACCTTCAGAAAACACCTTCGAACATTTCCAATCAACACTGAAACACTTCCATACCCAACTATTGCGACATGTTTTCAACACCCCCTCCATTCTTTTTCCAATATATCATAACTTTTCAATTCTATAATTTCTTTTTAAAATATTCACACATTACCTTTATATTCAGTAAAATCTCTCCATATTTCTAATTACAACCCTCCCCATACCCCTCTCCATCTCACCCGCATTCTTCACATCCACTCACCCATCTCCCAACATACCTCTTCTGAACACACACACACAAAAAAAATCACATTTCACATCCACAAATGCATCTCAAATCCACTAAAATCACTGTAACCAAGATATTCACACACACACACCTTACCTAACCTAACCTAACCTAACCTAACCTAACCTAGCCTAACCTAACCTAACCTAACCTAACCTAACCTAACCTAACCTATCCTAACCTAACCTAACCTAACCTAACCGAACCTACCCTAACCTAATTTAACCTAACCTAACCTTACCGAACCTACCCTAACCTAACTTAACCTAACCTAACCTATCCTAACCTTACCGAACCTACCCTAACCTAACCTTACCTAACATAACCTACCCTAACCTAACCTAACTTTACCTAACCTAACCTAACCAAACCTACCCTAACCTAACTTAACCTATCCTAACCTTACCTAACTTATCCTAACCTAACCTAACTCCCCATACCCCTCTCCATCTCACCCGCATTTCTTCACATCCACTCACCCATCTCCCAACATACCTCTTCTGAACACACACACAAAAAAATCACATTTCACATCCACAAATGCATCTCAAATCCACTAAAATCACTGTAACCAAGATATTCACACACACACACCTTACCTAACCTAACCTTACCTAACCTAACCTACCCTAACCTAACTTAACCTAACATAACCTAACCTAACCTTACCTAACCTAACCTAACCTTACCTAACCTAACCTTACCTAACCTACCCTAACCTAACCTTACCTAACCTAACCTAGCCTAACCTAACCTATCTTAACCTTACCTAACCTAACCTTACCTAACATAACCTAACTTAACCTAACCGAACCTAACCTAACCTTACCTAACTTATCCTAACCTAACCTACCCTAACCTAACCTACCCTAACCTGTCCTAACCTAACCTAACCTAACCTAACCTAACCTAACCGAACCTACCCTAACCTAATTTAACCTAACCTAACCTTACCGAACCTACGCTAACCTAACTTAACCTAACCTAACCTATCCTAACCTTACCGAACCTACCCTAACCTAACCTTACCTAACATAACCTAGCCTAACCTAACCTAACTTTACCTAACCTAACCTAACCTAACCAAACCTACCCTAACCTAACTTAACCTATCCTAACCTTACCTAACTTATCCTAACCTAACCTAACCTAACCTTACCTAACATAATCTAACCTATCTTATCCTAATCCAACCTAACCTAACCTTACCTAACCTATCTTATCCTAATCTAACCTTGCCTAACCATTACCTAACCTAACCTAACCTATCTTATCCTAATCCAACCTAACCTAGCCGAACCTATCCTAAAATATATTGGAACACCCCCAAAACACTATTTGAGTACTCCAGAATTACTTTGAACGACTCCATTTTGGATATATCCAAATTAGTTTTGAAAACTTTATCGTAAAATCGAACATTATTTTCTTGTTGGTAAAACACACTCAATGGTAGAAATATTTACTCGATTTCCGAATAGAAGCACTGTCCTCGCTCTGAGAGACTCATTGTGGGTCACCCCAACACATGGTGTAATGCGCTTCACACCCAAGGTAGAACATAACACCTGCGTCAACTCAGGACAGACAGGCGCCATGTAATGCGGGTAACATCCAAGGTAGAAAATCATCTCTTTCCAGACCAACTGTCTATCCTAACCTAACCTAACCTAACCTAACCTAATTCCTAACCTAACCTAACCTCACCTAACCGAACCTAACCTAACTCCATCAATCACCTCTATCCTAACCTAACCTAACCTAACCTAACCCAACCTAACTCCATCAAACACCTCTAACCTAACCTAACCTAACCTATCCTAACCTAACCTAACTCCATCAAACACCTCGAATACTACCTAACTTAACCCAACCTAACCTTACCTAACCTACCGAACCTAACCTAACCTAACCTAACCTATCCTAACCCGTCCCAACCTAACCTAACCTAACCTAACCTAACCTAACCTAACCTAACTTATCCTAACCTAACCTATCCTAACCTAACCTAAACACTGACTAACTTTGAACCAACTCTGAACACCACTGATCTTCTTCAAAAAAATGCTCTGCACATCATTTGAACACCTTCAAAAAAAACACCATCAAACACCTCCGAATACTCCCAAAAAAACACTACTGATTACTACCAAATCACCACTGAATACTACCAATCACCGTCAAAATCACCAGAAACTAAGTTTAACATCACCATCTAACATCCTTTTTATAGAAATCCCCTCAAATCACTATAACCAAGAACTCCCTCCCCATTTGGCGCATAAAAAAAAAAGCATGAACACAAACCTAATACGCAAACACTTAGTACATGATCACCATCAACTGAAAACATATCTTATACACACACATAATATAAGACAATCACCAACTACAATCACCCATGTTCACTTACCTCAAAATCACTAATATCACAGAAAACAATAATTTTTATAAACATTTCACACACACACACACACAAAAAAAATCATATTTGACAATATCTAAGCGCACTCACCTCACTACCACCAACACACGATGTCTCACCTCACAGGACCGACGAGGTCACCTCCAGTGACGTCACACTCCCATTGTGTTACTTGGTGGTTGGTAACATCACACCTAACCCCCTTGTTTCAACTGTTGTACCCTACATTATCTAAGAACACTATATCCAAGACGATTACCAGATTTTATGATCCCCAACACCAAGATCACAGAAAACACACATTTTTATAATTATTCACACAAAAATCACGATCACCAATTCCATATCATGTTTACCGTCATCTATCAACACTAATCACCAAGATCACCAAAAAAATCTAAGATCATGCATCTCAAAACTACTATGATCACTGAAAACACTTATTTTTTTAAACATTCGCACAAAAAATAAGACATACACAAAAATACCACAACACTTCCACCAACATCTATAACATAACATGAGCACTATAACATATCACTATCACAAAAAAAATAATACACAAACACCCACATATTATACATTTCAATTGGAAATTTAAGACATGAGACATACACACCAAATCTAAGACATTCACTCCAACTAAGACATACACATCACCCTTAAAACTTCCTTCCTTATTCATTCCGCATATCTCCTAGAGCTGTTTTAACCCCGACGGTTCCATCACGACGTAGGAGCCAGAGGAACCATCACCACTCCAACACCACCTACTACACTCTGGCTCCTACGTCGTGGTGGATCCGTCGGGGTTAAAACAGCTCTAGGAGATATGCGGAATGAATAAGGAAGGAAGTTTTAAGGGTGATGTGTATGTCTTAGTTGGAGGTGAATGTCTTAGATTTGGTGTGTATGTCTCATGTCTTAAATTTCCAATTGAAATGTATAATATGTGGGTGTTTGTGTATTATTTTTTTTGTGATAGTGATATGTTATAGTGCTCATGTTATGTTATAGATGTTGGTGGAAGTGTTGTGGTATTTTTGTGTATGTCTTATTTTTTGTGCGAATGTTTAAAAAAATAAGTGTTTTCAGTGATCATAGTAGTTTTGAGATGCATGATCTTAGATTTTTTTTGGTGATCTTGGTGATTAGTGTTGATAGATGACGGTAAACATGATATGGAATTGGTGATCGTGATTTTTGTGTGAATAATTATAAAAATGTGTGTTTTCTGTGATCTTGGTGTTGGGGATCATAAAATCTGGTAATCGTCTTGGATATAGTGTTCTTAGATAATGTAGGGTACAACAGTTGAAACAAGGGGGTTAGGTGTGATGTTACCAACCACCAAGTAACACAATGGGAGTGTGACGTCACTGGAGGTGACCTCGTCGGTCCTGTGAGGTGAGACATCGTGTGTTGGTGGTAGTGAGGTGGGGGAGGAACTTCCGGTTTGGGCCTTTCACTGGGCGAGGAACTTCCGGTTTAGGCCTTCCACTGAGCGAGGTATCCGGTCTAGGACCAGCAGCTGGAGGGTCACCTTTTCACACCTAGGTGTTACTTCCGGTTTTGACCATGACCTCGCCCTCGAGACTACCTCACCCTTGACCCCCCCAACCAATACCCCCACCCCCACGACCCCCCGCCTTGCGACCCCGCCGTCGCGCCGCGCGCCCGCGCACCCGCGCGCCCCGCCCCGCCGCCCCGCGCGCCCGCGCACCCGCGCGCCCCGCCCCGCCGCCCCGCGCGCCCCGCCCCACCCCGCGCGCCCGCCCGCGCCCCTTCGCGCCTTCTGCTGCGCCTTCTGCAGCGTCGTCCGGATCGCCCCCGCGCCTCGAATTTTTTTCCGATTTTTGTCGAATTTTTTTTGAATTTCATTTTCTTGTGCTCTCCATCTCCTCGGATCAAGTTTTTAAGGTTCCCCCTCTCACTTTCACCCCCATCCCAAAATTTCTCGATATTACCAAGTTTTTGGATCCCCCCTATGGGTTTTTCGAAATTCTCCATCTCCTCAGATCAAATTTTTAAGGTTCCCCCTCCCACTTTCACCCCCCAATCCCAAAAATTTCTCGATAATACAAGTTTTGGATTCCCCCCTATGGGGGTTTTGAATTTCTTATGATCACCTTGGATCAAATTTTTGGATTACCCCTCCCACTTTCACCCACCCCCCACCTCAAATTTTTTTCTCGATAATACAAGTTTTGGATTCCCCCCTATGGGGTTTTCGAAATTCTCCAATTCCTCGGATCAAGTTTTTTGGGTACCCCTCCTTTCACCCCCCATCCCCAAATTTTCTCGATAATACAAGTTTTGGATACTCCCCCCTATGAGGTTCTCAATATCAAAGTCTCCACTTCCTCGGATCCCCCTCCCACTTTCACTCCCACCTCAAATTTCTCGACAATACCAAGACTCCATCTCCTCGGATCGAGTTTTTTGGATCCTCCCTATGGGTTTTCGAAATTCTCCATCTCCTTGGATCAAATTTTTGGATTACCCCTCACACTTTCACTCCCACCCCAAAATTTCTCGATAATACAAGTTTTTGGATTCCCCCCCTATGGGGTTTTCGAAATTCTCCATCTCCTTGGATCAAGGTTTTTGGAATCCCCCCTCTGGGGGTAAGCATTCAAATGAACTCCTCCTATGGGGGCATGCTTACTACAGGTCTAAAAGTTTCCTCTCATTAAGTCAAATGAACTAAAAGTTTCCCCTTATTATTTTAAAATGAACTAAAAGTTTCCTCTCATTAAGTCAAATGAACTAAAAGTTTCCTCTCATTAAGTTAAAATGAACTAAAAAAAGCGTTTACTCGGCGGTCAGTGACGTCACGCGATGACCCCCACACACACAAGCTGAATCATGTCGAACTTTCAGTTCATTCAAGTTAATAAGGGGATATAGTACCTACATCATAGGGAAAACATTTTCATCATCAGAAAGACACATTTTTTTCGTTAATACCCACAATTTCTTTACAACACAAGTCTAGACATTTTTCATCTCAGGTCACTCCCCACGAAGTAACCTCCTCCCCACCCTCCCAAACCCTCACACTCCAACCAACACCTCACAATTTTCACTCATAACCCCCAATTTTTCTCGTTTTAACCCTTTTAGTTCATTAAAGTTAATAAGGGGACACATGCATCAGAAAGTCACCGCATCCACTTTCGTTAAATTCACTACTCACAATTTTACATATTACGAAGTTAAATACGCACTTTTACTTTTGAACATCTTCAAAACACTCTCATAAATCATTTGAATACTCACAAAAAATACCTTTATACATTTCCAAACAACACTGAATTACTCCAAAAACATCATTCGAACACCCCCAAATCACCTCTGAATACTCCCAGAACACCTTCATAAGTACTCTTGCACATCATTTGAACACCTTCATAAGTACTCTCATAATCATTTGTACACCTTCAAAACACCTTTGAATACTCACATAAACACCCTTGAACACCTTCAAAACACCTTCAAAGCACTCTCATAATCATTTGAACACCTTCAAAACACCCTTGAACACCTTCAAAACACCCTTGAACACTCTCAAAAACAACATTTGAACACACTCAAAACACCTTTGAACACCTTTGAACATTTCCAAACAACACTGAAACACTTCCAAAAAACACAATTTGAGTACTCCCAATTACACCACTGATTACTACTAAAACACCGCTGAATTCAATCAAAACACCCTTCAACACCTTCAAACACCCTTGAACACCTTCAAAACACTCTTGAACACCTTCAAAAACACCTTTGAACATTTCCAAAACACTATTTGAGTACTCCCAATTACACCACTGAATACTACTAAAACACCGATGAATTCAATCAAAACACCCTTCAACACCTTCAAAACACCTTTGAACACCTTTGAATACTCACATAAACACCCTTGAACACCTTCAAAACACCTTTGAATAACCTCAAAACACCTTTGAACACCTTCAAAACACCCTTGAACACCTTCAAAACACCTTTGAATAACCTCAAAACACCTTTGAACACCTTCAAAACACCCTTGAACACCTTCAAAAACAACATTTGAACACACTCAAAACACCTTTGAACATTTCCAAAACACTATTTGAGTACTCCCAAATAAGATTTGACATCTCTAATTTATCTGCACTTTCATTAAATTACAACTCATCCCTCAGTCTCCAGACTAGGCATTTTCTCGTTTTTTACCCTTTTAGTTCATTAAAGTTATTAAGGGGACACAATACATCAGAAAAAAGTCACAAAAACTAACTCAAACACTTTACTTTGAACACCCCCAAAAACACTCTCATAATCATTTGAATACTCACATAAACACCCTTGAACACCTTCAAACACCTTTGAATATCGTTTTTAAACTAATTTCATCACAACCCACTTATATCATCTTTTTCGGTAACTCTAATTCGACAACAACACCCACAACACCCACATCCCACAACACCCATGAACATTTCCAAAACACTATTTGAGTACTCCCAATTACACCACTGATTACTACTAAAACACCGCTGAATTCAATCAAAACGCCCTTCAACACCTTCAAACTCCCTTGAACACCTTCAAAACACTCTTGAACACTTTCAAAAACACCTTTGAACATTTCCAATCAACACTGAAACACTTCCAAAAAACACAATTTGAGTACTCCCAATTACACCACTGAATACTACTAAAACACCGCTGAATTCAATCAAAACACCCTTCAACACCTTCAAAACACCTTTGAACACCTTCAAAACACCTTTGACACCTTCAAAACACTCTTGAACACCTTCAGAAAACACCTTCGAACATTTCCAATCAACACTGAAACACTTCCATACCCAACTATTGCGACATGTTTTCAACACCCCCTCCATTCTTTTTCCAATATATCATAACTTTTCAATTCTATAATTTCTTTTTAAAATATTCACACATTACCTTTATATTCAGTAAAATCTCTCCATATTTCTAATTACAACCCTCCCCATACCCCTCTCCATCTCACCCGCATTCTTCACATCCACTCACCCATCTCCCAACATACCTCTTCTGAACACACACACAAAAAAATCACATTTCACATCCACAAATGCATCTCAAATCCACTAAAATCACTGTAACCAAGATATTCACACACACACACCTTACCTAACCTAACCTAACCTAACCTAACCTAACCTAGCCTAACCTAACCTAACCTAACCTAACCTAACCTAACCTAACCTGTCCTAACCTAACCTAACCTAACCTAACCGAACCTACCCTAACCTAATTTAACCTAACCTAACCTTACCGAACCTACCCTAACCTAACTTAACCTAACCTAACCTATCCTAACCTTACCGAACCTACCCTAACCTAACCTTACCTAACATAACCTACCCTAACCTAACCTAACTTTACCTAACCTAACCTAACCAAACCTACCCTAACCTAACTTAACCTATCCTAACCTTACCTAACTTATCCTAACCTAACCTAACTCCCCATACCCCTCTCCATCTCACCCGCATTTCTTCACATCCACTCACCCATCTCCCAACATACCTCTTCTGAACACACACACAAAAAAATCACATTTCACATCCACAAATGCATCTCAAATCCACTAAAATCACTGTAACCAAGATATTCACACACACACACCTTACCTAACCTAACCTTACCTAACCTAACCTACCCTAACCTAACTTAACCTAACATAACCTAACCTAACCTTACCTAACCTAACCTAACCTTACCTAACCTAACCTTACCTAACCTACCCTAACCTAACCTTACCTAACCTAACCTAGCCTAACCTAACCTATCTTAACCTTACCTAACCTAACCTTACCTAACATAACCTAACTTAACCTAACCGAACCTAACCTAACCTTACCTAACTTATCCTAACCTAACCTACCCTAACCTAACCTACCCTAACCTGTCCTAACCTAACCTAACCTAACCTAACCTAACCTAACCGAACCTACCCTAACCTAATTTAACCTAACCTAACCTTACCGAACCTACGCTAACCTAACTTAACCTAACCTAACCTATCCTAACCTTACCGAACCTACCCTAACCTAACCTTACCTAACATAACCTAGCCTAACCTAACCTAACTTTACCTAACCTAACCTAACCTAACCAAACCTACCCTAACCTAACTTAACCTATCCTAACCTTACCTAACTTATCCTAACCTAACCTAACCTAACCTTACCTAACATAATCTAACCTATCTTATCCTAATCCAACCTAACCTAACCTTACCTAACCTATCTTATCCTAATCTAACCTTGCCTAACCATTACCTAACCTAACCTAACCTATCTTATCCTAATCCAACCTAACCTAGCCGAACCTATCCTAAAATATATTGGAACACCCCCAAAACACTATTTGAGTACTCCAGAATTACTTTGAACGACTCCATTTTGGATATATCCAAATTAGTTTTGAAAACTTTATCGTAAAATCGAACATTATTTTCTTGTTGGTAAAACACACTCAATGGTAGAAATATTTACTCGATTTCCGAATAGAAGCACTGTCCTCGCTCTGAGAGACTCATTGTGGGTCACCCCAACACATGGTGTAATGCGCTTCACACCCAAGGTAGAACATAACACCTGCGTCAACTCAGGACAGACAGGCGCCATGTAATGCGGGTAACATCCAAGGTAGAAAATCATCTCTTTCCAGACCAACTGTCTATCCTAACCTAACCTAACCTAACCTAACCTAATTCCTAACCTAACCTAACCTCACCTAACCGAACCTAACCTAACTCCATCAATCACCTCTATCCTAACCTAACCTAACCTAACCTAACCCAACCTAACTCCATCAAACACCTCTAACCTAACCTAACCTAACCTATCCTAACCTAACCTAACTCCATCAAACACCTCGAATACTACCTAACTTAACCTAACCTAACCTTACCTAACCTACCGAACCTAACCTAACCTAACCTAACCTATCCTAACCCGTCCCAACCTAACCTAACCTAACCTAACCTAACCTAACCTAACCTAACCTAACTTATCCTAACCTAACCTATCCTAACCTAACCTAAACACTGACTAACTTTGAACCAACTCTGAACACCACTGATCTTCTTCAAAAAAATGCTCTGCACATCATTTGAACACCTTCAAAAAAAACACCATCAAACACCTCCGAATACTCCCAAAAAAACACTACTGATTACTACCAAATCACCACTGAATACTACCAATCACCGTCAAAATCACCAGAAACTAAGTTTAACATCACCATCTAACATCCTTTTTATAGAAATCCCCTCAAATCACTATAACCAAGAACTCCCTCCCCATTTGGCGCATAAAAAAAAAAAGCATGAACACAAACCTAATACGCAAACACTTAGTACATGATCACCATCAACTGAAAACATATCTTATACACACACATAATATAAGACAATCACCAACTACAATCACCCATGTTCACTTACCTCAAAATCACTAATATCACAGAAAACAATAATTTTTATAAACATTTCACACACACACACACACAAAAAAAAAATCATATTTGACAATATCTAAGCGCACTCACCTCACTACCACCAACACACGATGTCTCACCTCACAGGACCGACGAGGTCACCTCCAGTGACGTCACACTCCCATTGTGTTACTTGGTGGTTGGTAACATCACACCTAACCCCCTTGTTTCAACCTGTTGTACCCTACATTATCTAAGAACACTATATCCAAGACGATTACCAGATTTTATGATCCCCAACACCAAGATCACAGAAAACACACATTTTTATAATTATTCACACAAAAATCACGATCACCAATTCCATATCATGTTTACCGTCATCTATCAACACTAATCACCAAGATCACCAAAAAATCTAAGATCATGCATCTCAAAACTACTATGATCACTGAAAACACTTATTTTTTTAAACATTCGCACAAAAAATAAGACATACACAAAAATACCACAACACTTCCACCAACATCTATAACATAACATGAGCACTATAACATATCACTATCACAAAAAAAATAATACACAAACACCCACATATTATACATTTCAATTGGAAATTTAAGACATGAGACATACACACCAAATCTAAGACATTCACTCCAACTAAGACATACACATCACCCTTAAAACTTCCTTCCTTATTCATTCCGCATATCTCCTAGAGCTGTTTTAACCCCGACGGTTCCATCACGACGTAGGAGCCAGAGGAACCATCACCACTCCAACACCACCTACTACACTCTGGCTCCTACGTCGTGGTGGATCCGTCGGGGTTAAAACAGCTCTAGGAGATATGCGGAATGAATAAGGAAGGAAGTTTTAAGGGTGATGTGTATGTCTTAGTTGGAGGTGAATGTCTTAGATTTGGTGTGTATGTCTCATGTCTTAAATTTCCAATTGAAATGTATAATATGTGGGTGTTTGTGTATTATTTTTTTTGTGATAGTGATATGTTATAGTGCTCATGTTATGTTATAGATGTTGGTGGAAGTGTTGTGGTATTTTTGTGTATGTCTTATTTTTTGTGCGAATGTTTAAAAAAATAAGTGTTTTCAGTGATCATAGTAGTTTTGAGATGCATGATCTTAGATTTTTTGGTGATCTTGGTGATTAGTGTTGATAGATGACGGTAAACATGATATGGAATTGGTGATCGTGATTTTTGTGTGAATAATTATAAAAATGTGTGTTTTCTGTGATCTTGGTGTTGGGGATCATAAAATCTGGTAATCGTCTTGGATATAGTGTTCTTAGATAATGTAGGGTACAACAGGTTGAAACAAGGGGGTTAGGTGTGATGTTACCAACCACCAAGTAACACAATGGGAGTGTGACGTCACTGGAGGTGACCTCGTCGGTCCTGTGAGGTGAGACATCGTGTGTTGGTGGTAGTGAGGTGAGTGCGCTTAGATATTGTCAAATATGATTTTTTTTTTGTGTGTGTGTGTGTGTGAAATGTTTATAAAAATTATTGTTTTCTGTGATATTAGTGATTTTGAGGTAAGTGAACATGGGTGATTGTAGTTGGTGATTGTCTTATATTATGTGTGTGTATAAGATATGTTTTCAGTTGATGGTGATCATGTACTAAGTGTTTGCGTATTAGGTTTGTGTTCATGCTTTTTTTTTTTTTTATGCGCCAAATGGGGAGGGAGTTCTTGGTTATAGTGATTTGAGGGGATTTCTATAAAAAGGATGTTAGATGGTGATGTTAAACTTAGTTTCTGGTGATTTTGACGGTGATTGGTAGTATTCAGTGGTGATTTGGTAGTAATCAGTAGTGTTTTTTTGGGAGTATTCGGAGGTGTTTGATGGTGTTTTTTTTGAAGGTGTTCAAATGATGTGCAGAGCATTTTTTTGAAGAAGATCAGTGGTGTTCAGAGTTGGTTCAAAGTTAGTCAGTGTTTAGGTTAGGTTAGGATAGGTTAGGTTAGGATAAGTTAGGTTAGGTTAGGTTAGGTTAGGTTAGGTTAGGTTAGGTTAGGTTGGGACGGGTTAGGATAGGTTAGGTTAGGTTAGGTTAGGTTCGGTAGGTTAGGTAAGGTTAGGTTAGGTTAAGTTAGGTAGTATTCGAGGTGTTTGATGGAGTTAGGTTAGGTTAGGATAGGTTAGGTTAGGTTAGGTTAGAGGTGTTTGATGGAGTTAGGTTGGGTTAGGTTAGGTTAGGTTAGGTTAGGATAGAGGTGATTGATGGAGTTAGGTTAGGTTCGGTTAGGTGAGGTTAGGTTAGGTTAGGAATTAGGTTAGGTTAGGTTAGGTTAGGTTAGGATAGACAGTTGGTCTGGAAAGAGATGATTTTCTACCTTGGATGTTACCCGCATTACATGGCGCCTGTCTGTCCTGAGTTGACGCAGGTGTTATGTTCTACCTTGGGTGTGAAGCGCATTACACCATGTGTTGGGGTGACCCACAATGAGTCTCTCAGAGCGAGGACAGTGCTTCTATTCGGAAATCGAGTAAATATTTCTACCATTGAGTGTGTTTTACCAACAAGAAAATAATGTTCGATTTTACGATAAAGTTTTCAAAACTAATTTGGATATATCCAAAATGGAGTCGTTCAAAGTAATTCTGGAGTACTCAAATAGTGTTTTGGGGGTGTTCCAATATATTTTAGGATAGGTTCGGCTAGGTTAGGTTGGATTAGGATAAGATAGGTTAGGTTAGGTTAGGTAATGGTTAGGCAAGGTTAGATTAGGATAAGATAGGTTAGGTAAGGTTAGGTTAGGTTGGATTAGGATAAGATAGGTTAGATTATGTTAGGTAAGGTTAGGTTAGGTTAGGTTAGGATAAGTTAGGTAAGGTTAGGATAGGTTAAGTTAGGTTAGGGTAGGTTTGGTTAGGTTAGGTTAGGTTAGGTAAAGTTAGGTTAGGTTAGGCTAGGTTATGTTAGGTAAGGTTAGGTTAGGGTAGGTTCGGTAAGGTTAGGATAGGTTAGGTTAGGTTAAGTTAGGTTAGCGTAGGTTCGGTAAGGTTAGGTTAGGTTAAATTAGGTTAGGGTAGGTTCGGTTAGGTTAGGTTAGGTTAGGTTAGGTTAGGTTAGGACAGGTTAGGGTAGGTTAGGTTAGGGTAGGTTAGGTTAGGATAAGTTAGGTAAGGTTAGGTTAGGTTCGGTTAGGTTAAGTTAGGTTATGTTAGGTAAGGTTAGGTTAGGTAAGGTTAAGATAGGTTAGGTTAGGCTAGGTTAGGTTAGGTAAGGTTAGGTTAGGGTAGGTTAGGTAAGGTTAGGTTAGGTAAGGTTAGGTTAGGTTAGGTAAGGTTAGGTTAGGTTATGTTAGGTTAAGTTAGGTTAGGGTAGGTTAGGTTAGGTAAGGTTAGGTTAGGTAAGGTGTGTGTGTGTGAATATCTTGGTTACAGTGATTTTAGTGGATTTGAGATGCATTTGTGGATGTGAAATGTGATTTTTTTGTGTGTGTGTTCAGAAGAGGTATGTTGGGAGATGGGTGAGTGGATGTGAAGAAATGCGGGTGAGATGGAGAGGGGTATGGGGAGTTAGGTTAGGTTAGGATAAGTTAGGTAAGGTTAGGATAGGTTAAGTTAGGTTAGGGTAGGTTTGGTTAGGTTAGGTTAGGTAAAGTTAGGTTAGGTTAGGGTAGGTTATGTTAGGTAAGGTTAGGTTAGGGTAGGTTCGGTAAGGTTAGGATAGGTTAGGTTAGGTTAAGTTAGGTTAGGGTAGGTTCGGTAAGGTTAGGTTAGGTTAAATTAGGTTAGGGTAGGTTCGGTTAGGTTAGGTTAGGTTAGGTTAGGACAGGTTAGGTTAGGTTAGGTTAGGTTAGGTTAGGTTAGGTTAGGCTAGGTTAGGTTAGGTTAGGTTAGGTTAGGTTAGGTAAGGTGTGTGTGTGTGAATATCTTGGTTACAGTGATTTTAGTGGATTTGAGATGCATTTGTGGATGTGAAATGTGATTTTTTTGTGTGTGTGTTCAGAAGAGGTATGTTGGGAGATGGGTGAGTGGATGTGAAGAATGCGGGTGAGATGGAGAGGGGTATGGGGAGGGTTGTAATTAGAAATATGGAGAGATTTTACTGAATATAAAGGTAATGTGTGAATATTTTAAAAAGAAATTATAGAATTGAAAAGTTATGATATATTGGAAAAAGAATGGAGGGGGTGTTGAAAACATGTCGCAATAGTTGGGTATGGAAGTGTTTCAGTGTTGATTGGAAATGTTCGAAGGTGTTTTCTGAAGGTGTTCAAGAGTGTTTTGAAGGTGTCAAAGGTGTTTTGAAGGTGTTCAAAGGTGTTTTGAAGGTGTTGAAGGGTGTTTTGATTGAATTCAGCGGTGTTTTAGTAGTATTCAGTGGTGTAATTGGGAGTACTCAAATTGTGTTTTTTGGAAGTGTTTCAGTGTTGATTGGAAATGTTCAAAGGTGTTTTTGAAAGTGTTCAAGAGTGTTTTGAAGGTGTTCAAGGGAGTTTGAAGGTGTTGAAGGGCGTTTTGATTGAATTCAGCGGTGTTTTAGTAGTAATCAGTGGTGTAATTGGGAGTACTCAAATAGTGTTTTGGAAATGTTCATGGGTGTTGTGGGATGTGGGTGTTGTGGGTGTTGTTGTCGAATTAGAGTTACCGAAAAAGATGATATAAGTGGGTTGTGATGAAATTAGTTTAAAAACGATATTCAAAGGTGTTTGAAGGTGTTCAAGGGTGTTTATGTGAGTATTCAAATGATTATGAGAGTGTTTTTGGGGGTGTTCAAAGTAAAGTGTTTGAGTTAGTTTTTGTGACTTTTTTCTGATGTATTGTGTCCCCTTAATAACTTTAATGAACTAAAAGGGTAAAAAACGAGAAAATGCCTAGTCTGGAGACTGAGGGATGAGTTGTAATTTAATGAAAGTGCAGATAAATTAGAGATGTCAAATCTTATTTGGGAGTACTCAAATAGTGTTTTGGAAATGTTCAAAGGTGTTTTGAGTGTGTTCAAATGTTGTTTTTGAAGGTGTTCAAGGGTGTTTTGAAGGTGTTCAAAGGTGTTTTGAGGTTATTCAAAGGTGTTTTGAAGGTGTTCAAGGGTGTTTTGAAGGTGTTCAAAGGTGTTTTGAGGTTATTCAAAGGTGTTTTGAAGGTGTTCAAGGGTGTTTATGTGAGTATTCAAAGGTGTTCAAAGGTGTTTTGAAGGTGTTGAAGGGTGTTTTGATTGAATTCATCGGTGTTTTAGTAGTATTCAGTGGTGTAATTGGGAGTACTCAAATAGTGTTTTGGAAATGTTCAAAGGTGTTTTTGAAGGTGTTCAAGAGTGTTTTGAAGGTGTTCAAGGGTGTTTGAAGGTGTTGAAGGGTGTTTTGATTGAATTCAGCGGTGTTTTAGTAGTAATCAGTGGTGTAATTGGGAGTACTCAAATTGTGTTTTTTGGAAGTGTTTCAGTGTTGTTTGGAAATGTTCAAAGGTGTTCAAAGGTGTTTTGAGTGTGTTCAAATGTTGTTTTTTTTTGAGAGTGTTCAAGGGTGTTTTGAAGGTGTTCAAGGGTGTTTTGAAGGTGTTCAAATGATTATGAGAGTGCTTTGAAGGTGTTTTGAAGGTGTTCAAGGGTGTTTATGTGAGTATTCAAAGGTGTTTTGAAGGTGTACAAATGATTATGAGAGTACTTATGAAGGTGTTCAAATGATGTGCAAGAGTACTTATGAAGGTGTTCTGGGAGTATTCAGAGGTGATTTGGGGGTGTTCGAATGATGTTTTTGGAGTAATTCAGTGTTGTTTGGAAATGTATAAAGGTATTTTTTGTGAGTATTCAAATGATTTATGAGAGTGTTTTGAAGATGTTCAAAAGTAAAAGTGCGTATTTAACTTCGTAATATGTAAAATTGTGAGTAGTGAATTTAACGAAAGTGGATGCGGTGACTTTCTGATGCATGTGTCCCCTTATTAACTTTAATGAACTAAAAGGGTTAAAACGAGAAAAATTGGGGGTTATGAGTGAAAATTGTGAGGTGTTGGTTGGAGTGTGAGGGTTTGGGAGAGTGGGGAGGAGGTTACTTCGTGGGGAGTGACCTGAGATGAAAAATGTCTAGACTTGTGTTGTAAAGAAATTGTGGGTATTAACGAAAAAAATGTGTCTTTCTGATGATGAAAATGTTTTCCCTATGATGTAGGTACTATATCCCCTTATTAACTTGAATGAACTGAAAGTTCGACATGATTCAGCTTGTGTGTGTGGGGGTCATCGCGTGACGTCACTGACCGTCGAGTAAACGCTTTTTTTAGTTCATTTTAACTTAATGAGAGGAAACTTTTAGTTCATTTGACTTAATGAGAGGAAACTTTTAGTTCATTTTAAAATAATAAGGGGAAACTTTTAGTTCATTTGACTTAATGAAACTTTTAGACCTGTAGTAAGCATGCCCCCATAGGAGGAGTTCATTTGAATGCTTACCCCCAGAGGGGGGATTCCAAAAACCTTGATCCAAGGAGATGGAGAATTTCGAAAACCCCATAGGGGGGGAATCCAAAAACTTGTATTATCGAGAAATTTTGGGGTGGGAGTGAAAGTGTGAGGGGTAATCCAAAAATTTGATCCAAGGAGATGGAGAATTTCGAAAACCCATAGGGAGGATCCAAAAAACTCGATCCGAGGAGATGGAGTCTTGGTATTGTCGAGAAATTTGAGGTGGGAGTGAAAGTGGGAGGGGGATCCGAGGAAGTGGAGACTTTGATATTGAGAACCTCATAGGGGGGAGTATCCAAAACTTGTATTATCGAGAAAATTTGGGGATGGGGGGTGAAAGGAGGGGTACCCAAAAAACTTGATCCGAGGAATTGGAGAATTTCGAAAACCCCATAGGGGGGAATCCAAAACTTGTATTATCGAGAAAAAAATTTGAGGTGGGGGGTGGGTGAAAGTGGGAGGGGTAATCCAAAAATTTGATCCAAGGTGATCATAAGAAATTCAAAACCCCCATAGGGGGGAATCCAAAACTTGTATTATCGAGAAATTTTTGGGATTGGGGGGTGAAAGTGGGAGGGGGAACCTTAAAAATTTGATCTGAGGAGATGGAGAATTTCGAAAAACCCATAGGGGGGATCCAAAAACTTGGTAATATTGAGAAATTTTGGGATGGGGGTGAAAGGAGGGGTACCCAAAAAACTTGATCCGAGGAGATGGAGAGCACAAGAAAATGAAATTCAAAAAAAATTCGACAAAAATCGGAAAAAAATTCGAGGCGCGGGGGCGATCCGGACGACGCTGCAGAAGGCGCAGCAGAAGGCGCGAAGGGGCGCGGGCGGGCGCGCGGGGTGGGGCGGGGCGCGCGGGGCGGCGGGGCGGGGCGCGCGGGTGCGCGGGGGGCGCGGGGCGGCGGGGCGGGGCGCGCGGGTGCGCGGGCGCGCGGGGCGGCGGGGCGGGGCGCGCGGGTGCGCGGGCGCGCGGCGCGACGGCGGGGTCGCAAGGCGGGGGGTCGTGGGGGTGGGGGTATTGGTTGGGGGGTCAAGGGTGAGGTAGTCTCGAGGGCGAGGTCATGGTCAAAACCGGAAGTAACACCTAGGTGTGAAAAGGTGACCCTCCAGCTGCTGGTCCTAGACCGGATACCTCGCTCAGTGGAAGGCCTAAACCGGAAGTTCCTCGCCCAGTGAAAGGCCCAAACCGGAAGTTCCTCCCCCAGAAGAAAAGTTGACTACTTATATATATATATATATATATATATATATATATATATATATATATATATATATAAACATCTTGTAGGAGTGAGGAAGAGCCAGTTGTGAGTGTGGGGGAAGTTCGTGAGGCAGTAGGTAAAATGAAAGGGGGTAAGGCAGCCGGGATTGATGGGATAAAGATAGAAATGTTAAAAGCAGGTGGGGATATAGTTTTGGAGTGGTTGGTGCAATTATTTAATAAATGTATGGAAGAGGGTAAGGTACCTAGGGATTGGCAGAGAGCATGCATAGTTCCTTTGTATAAAGGCAAAGGGGACAAAAGAGAGTGCAAAAATTATAGGGGGATAAGTCTGTTGAGTATACCTGGTAAAGTGTATGGTAGAGTTATTATTGAAAGAATTAAGAGTAAGACGGAGAATAGGATAGCAGATGAACAAGGAGGCTTTAGGAAAGGTAGGGGGTGTGTTGACAAGGTGTTTACAGTGAAACATATAAGTGAACAGTATTTAGATAAGGCTAAAGAGGTCTTTGTGGCATTTATGGATTTGGAAAAGGCGTATGACAGGGTGGATAGGGGGGCAATGTGGCAGATGTTGCAGGTGTATGGTGTAGGAGGTAGGTTACTGAAAGCAGTGAAGAGTTTTTACGAGGATAGTGAGGCTCAAGTTAGAGTATGTAGGAAAGAGGGAAATTATTTCCCAGTAAAAGTAGGCCTTAGACAAGGATGTGTGATGTCACCGTGGTTGTTTAATATATTTATAGATGGGGTTGTAAGAGAAGTAAATGCGAGGGTCTTTTCAAGAGGCGTGGAGTTAAAAGATAAAGAATCACACATAAAGTGGGAGTTGTCACAGTTGCTCTTTGCTGATGACACTGTGCTCTTGGGAGATTCTGAAGAGAAGTTGCAGAGATTGGTGGATGAATTTGGTAGGGTGTGCAAAAGAAGAAAATTAAAAGTGAATACAGGAAAGAGTAAGGTTATGAGGATAACAAAAAGATTAGGTGATGAAAGATTGGATATCAGATTGGAGGGAGAGAGTATGGAGGAGGTGAATGTATTCAGATATTTGGGAGTGGACGTGTCAGCGGATGAGTCTATGAAAGATGAGGTGAATCATAGAATTGATGAGGGGAAAAGGGTGAGTGGTGCACTTAGGAGTCTGTGGAGACAAAGAACTTTGTCCTTGGAAGCAAAGAGGGGAAAGTATGAGAGTATAGTTTTACCAACGCTCTTATATGGGTGTGAAGCATGGGTGATGAATGTTGCACCGAGGAGAAGGCTGGAGGCAGTGGAGATGTCATGTCTGAGGGCAATGTGTGGTGTGAATATAATGCAGAGAATTCGTAGTTTGGAAGTTAGGAGGAGGTGCGGGATTACCAAAACTGTTGTCCAGAGGGCTGAGGAAGGGTTGTTGAGGCGGTTTGGACATGTAGAGAGAATGGAGCGAAACAGAGTGGCTTCAAGAGTGTATCAGTCTGTAGTGGAAGGAAGGCGGGGTAGGGGTCGGCCTAGGAAAGGTTGGAGGGAGGGGGTAAAGGAGGTTTTGTGTGCGAGGGGCTTGGACTTCCAGCAGGCATGCGTGAGCGTGTTTGATAGGAGTGAATGGAGACAAATGGTTTTTAATACTTGACGTGCTGTTGGAGTGTGAGCAAAGTAACATTTATGAAGGGGTTCAGGGAAACCGGCAGGCCAGACTTGAGTCCTGGAGATGGGAAGTACAGTGCCTGCACTCTGAAGGAGGGGTGTTAATGTTGCAGTTTAAAAACTGTAGTGTAAAGCACCCTTCTGGCAAGACAGTGATGGAGTGAATGATGGTGAAAGTTTTTCTTTTTCGGGCCACCCTGCCTTGGTGGTAATCGGCCAGTGTGATATTAAAATATATATATATATATAAGATTGTGCCGAATATATGCAGAATTTAATACAAATAGGGAATTGTCACAGTTGCTTTATGCCGATAACACTGTACGTATGAGAGATTCTGAAGAGAAGTTTCAGAGACTGGTAGACGAATATGGGAAGGTATGTAAGAGGAAATCAAAAGAGAACATAGTAAAGAGCAAGGTGAAATTAAGACACATGTGCAACATCTGGGTATCTTTATTGTAGACGTTTCGCCATCCAGTGGCTTTATCAATACAAATTCTAGGACATAGCTTGAAGACAATAGGACTATATACTGAAGATGAGGTAATCAGTCCCTCAACCTTGGAGTAGGTGCGAAGAGCACCGTAGTCGTGGAGATTCTGAAGCAGAAGCATGGAGCCTGGCGCTTATATAGTAACGTCAGGTGTAGCAGACAAGGGCATAGTCACTGAGGGACTGATTACCTCATCTTCTGTATATAGTCCTACTGTCTTCAAGCTATGTCCTAGAATTTGTATTGATAAAGCCACTGGATGGCGAAACGTCTACAATAAAGATACCCAGATGTTGCACATGTGTCTTAATTTCATCTTGTCGGTATTATATACCATTCTTGCACAAAGAGCAAGCTGATGAGGGTTATAAACGATCTAGGTAATGAAAGGTTGAATATCATATTGGAAGGAGTATGGAGAAAGTGAATATATTCAGATTTTAGAGCGTGAATTTATCGGCGGATGGATAAATAAAAGACGAGATAAACCATAGAATTGATAAAGGAAAAAATGGTTGGTGGTACATCTGTGGATACAAAGAATATTATACATTTAGGCAAAAAGGGGTATTGTAGATGAATGGTTCAAAGAACCGACACGTTGCTTAAGTTAGACACATGTGCAACTCTTGGGTATCTTCATTGAGGAAACGTTTCGCCACACAGTGGCTTCATCAGTTCATACAAAGGATAAACTTGAAGAACAGGAGGGAAATGAGGTAATCAATCCCTCAACCTTGAGTCGATGTGGTCAGTCCATCAATCTTGAATAGAATACGGCATATGAACGGAGAAGCAGCTTATAAACCGTATGGCAGGAGAGGTGCAGCAGTCGTAGGTGGTGTCACATATGTCCAATGTGGAAGTAGGTCGTGCCCAAGGGTTAGGCAAGCGAAGAATTCCCAAGCATTAAGATCCCATGAAGTTGCAGTGTCTGACAGGATTGTAGATGAATGGTTCAAAGAACCGACACGTTGTTTAAATTAGACACATGTGCAACTCTTGGGTATCTTTATTGAGGAAACGTTTCGCCACACAGTGGCTTCATCAGTCCATACAAAGGATAAACTTGAAGAACAGGAGGAGAATGAGGTAATCAGTCCCTCAACCTTGAGTCGATGTGGTCAGTCCATCAGTCTTGAATAGAATACTGCATGTGAGTGGAGAAGCAGCTTATAAACCGTATGGCAACTTCTGGGATCTTAATGCTTGGAAATTCTTCGCTTGCCTAACCCTTGGGCACGACCTACTTCCACATTGGACAAATGTGACACCACCTACGACTGCTGCACCTCTCCTGTCATACGGTTTATAAGCTGCTTCTCCACTCATATGCCGTATTCTATTCAAGATTGATGGACTGACCACATCGACTCAAGGTTGAGGGACTGATTACTGTGATGTAGTTCAGCTGGGCTTGTGAGGTCTCTGGGGAGACCTAATTTAACCAATTATATGGTCACACCTTGCCTTGGCAAACGTCTGTCAGCCACTCCTTTTCGGCTTAAGACTGAGGTCTTTTGTTCTGGACGGCGTCAGTCCTCGGCGTCAGATCAACACCACGTGTGCACACCTCATTGTGGGGGTGCTCTCGGGACAATATAAGCCCAAGGAACAGCTGAGTAGAGAGATTCGTGCGGAGCTCTGGCCTGGGTGCGGAGCTCTGAGCACACAGACGTCGAGAGGAGCTCTGGCCGGTGTGCAGGGCTCGGGAGAAGGCTGCTGAAGTCTCTGGAGGAGACTGTTGGAGGCATTGGGCAGAGTACTGGCTTGGCGCAGTGCTCGTGCTGTATAGGTCTTAGTTCCTGTGGCGAACTGTCCTCTGAACTATATTGTAAGTTATATTCATTTTGGTCAAGTTGATTGTATTTCCTGTCTCACTGCTTATGTGTACCACCCCATTTATCTAAACCACAATAATATTCTGTTTCCAAATATATTATTGTACAAGGACTTAATAATAAACTGTGTTTGAGTAGAATAATAATATTCACCGTCCCTGCTATTTATTCATTAGTTTATTTCAGTTAAAGTAGTGAGAGGGTGAGTAGTGTGAAGTGGTGGGTAGAGTAATGAGAGGTGAAGTTGTAGTCACCAGTGACCTCACATTACCTACCTACCTCAGCACTCATCTCTACCTACCACCTCACCATCCTATCCCCTGCCTATACATACTCCCTTACTCCCATATTCCCCACTTATATCCTATTCATTCCATTACCCCCCTACATGACATTACCTCATTCTCCTCCTGTTCTTCAAGTTTATCCTTTGTATGGACTGATGAAGCCACTGTGTGGCGAAACGTTTCCTCAGTAAAGATACCCAAGAGTTGCACATGTGTCTAATTTAAACAAAAAGGGGTATTAATAAGAGTACAGTGGTACCAGCACTCTTTTAAGGGTGTGAAGAATGGGTTTTAAATGTTGCAGAAAGGAGGGTAGAGACAGTGAAGATATAATTTCTGAGAACAATGTCTGTAATTATTATGCAGAGAATTCCTAGCTCGGAGAACAGGAGGAGGTGCGGAGGTTATTGAAAGTATTATCCAGATGGTTGAGGAGGGGTTGTTGAGGTGATTTTGGTGTTTAGAGAAGATGGAGCAGAATAAGATGACTTGGAAGGTGTATAAATCTGTAGTAGAGAAAAAGCGGTGTAGGGTTCGCCCTAGGAAAGGTTGGAGGGAAGGGTCAAGGAGGTTTTGTGTTCGAGGAACTTAGACATCCAGCAGGAGTATGTGAGCGTGTTAGATAGGAGTGGACATAAGAACATAAGAAAGGAAGATCACTGCAGCAGGCCTGTTGGCCCATACTAGGCAGGTCCTTTACAATCCATCCCACTAACAAAACATTTACCCAACAAAGTTTTCAATGATCCCCAAGAAATAAGGTCTGATAACTCTATCCACTCATTTGCAAGTCCCACTCAAATCCAACCCCTCACTCATATTTATCCAACCTAAATTTGAAGCTACCCAAAGTCCTAGCCTCAATAACTCAACTAGGTAAACTGTTCCACTCATCAACTACCCTATTTCCAAACCAATATTTTCCTATGTCCTTTCTAAATCTAAACTTGTCTAATTTAAATTCATTGCTGCGGGTTCTCTCTTGGAGAGATATCCTCAAGACCTTATTAATATCCCCTTTATTAATACCTATCTTCCACTTATACACCTCGGTCATGTCTCCCCTCATTCTTCGTCTAACAAGTGAATGTAATTTAAGAGTCTTCAATCTTTCTTCATAAGGAAGATTTCTATTGCTATGTATTAATTTAGTCATTCTACGCTGAATGTTTTCTAACGAATTTATGTCCATTCTGTAATATGGAGACCAGAACTGAGCTGCATAATCTAGGTGAGGCCTTACTAATGACGTATAAAGCTGCGGTATGACCTCTGGACTTCTGTTGCTTACACTTCTTGATATAAATCCTAATAATCTATTTGCCCTATTTGCTTATTGGAGTGTGAACAAGGTGATATTTTGTCAAGGGATTTGTGAAAACCTGTTAGCCGGACTTGAATCCTTTGGATGGGAAGTACAATGCCTGCACTCTGAAGATGTGGAGATATTTGCTGTTAGGAGAGGCATCTGAGCAGTCGTATTCGCGCTCCTCTGGCAAGGCAGTGATAGAGTGAATGAAGGAGAAAGTGTTTCTTCTTTAGTCTCTGGGAGACGGTGAGTTTATATATATATATATATATGCAAAACAACCACTGTGAAAGAGTAGTGAAATTTCAAGTGCTTTCGTGACTACTCACATTGTCAAGGAACTATGAAAGTAATACATCAAAGAAAGGCAATAAAAGGGCTTAGACCACACCTCACAGACAAATCCCACAACAAAGAAACACCTGACGCGCGACAATACCGGACTCATAAGAAAAGAGGAACACTGCAGTAGGTCCACTGGTCCAACTAGACAGGTCCTCACCACATCCCACTAACAAAATAAGAAAGTTGTATCAAGCAAGTCCATGGTTGACAGAAATATAATTGATTCTTGTTTCATAAAAAGCAGTTTTGAAAATAATATGAATATTTCCTTTGGTTTATATAAATTAGATTCATTTATAATTAATAAAATTTGGGAAGAGTTTAATAATACATTGGACAAATAATAAACCTTATTTCTTGGGTAGAATATTTTGTTAGTGGGATGTCGTGAGGACATGTCTAGTTGGACCAGCGGACCTACTGCAGTGTTCCTCTTTTCTTATGAGTCCGGTATTGTCGCGCGTCAGGTGTTTCTTTGTTGTGGGATTTGACTGTGAGGTGTTGTCTAAGCCCTTTGATTGCCTTCCTTTGATGTATTACTTTCATAGCTCCTTGACAATGTGAGTAGTCACGAAAGCGCTTGGAATTTCACCACTCTTTCACAGTGGTTGTTTTGCATATTTTAAAATCACCTGTTTACCGTGATCTTATTGCATATATATATATATATATATATATATATATATATATATATATATATATATATATATATATATATATATATATATATATTATTACATAATATGGTACAGAAGATTTAAGAGATACATTGTTGATATAAAGGTGGCATATACAGTACATGTTACGTGTGTATCACCGATTATAAGGAGAAAATTTCATCCAACTCCTCAGAGCTGGGGCGTGTGCCCAAAATACAGCATGCATCACCCCTATGAACAGCCGCACTGAGCCGCTGGAACAGAAAACTAGCTCCCCTGGGAACCCTAGTTACCCTGATGAGTCTTTTTCCCAGCTCCTTAAGGAATTTAGATGCATTCTTTCTCCATGAGCCAAGGGTCTCTGAGCCTATTACCTGGAGTTTACCTGGAGAGAGTTCCGGGGGTCAACGCCCCTGCAGCCCGGTCTGTGACCAGGCCTCCTATGAGAACAAACATATAATGATGGGCAAGTTCTCCATATTTTCTAGACTTTTGGGACTCCCTGAAGCTGGCAGCTGCCCCTCCTTCCTCCCTGGTGTATTGGAGATAGGTATCGACCAAGGTAGATGCACATGTATAGTCCCACATCACCTGCTTCCCGTCTGTCCAGGCTTGAAGGGTGATACCATCTGGACTCTTCTGGCTGCCATCAGATCTGCATAGCTGGGGTGGCTCCCTTACTGCTGGGCATCCGGCTGTTGTGAGGCTCCTCTTGATAATGTCATTAACCTCCTCATGTCTTGCAATCTTTCCCTCGGATTTACGGCACACAAGACCATGATACCCGAATCGGTCTGCTGCTTCATTGCCACAAATACACCTGTGTTCGGCGAGAATAGGGGCGGCAAGTCGAAGGGCAACACAAATGCGGATGGTCTGTGGGTCGAGGCGTGTGCCAAGGCTGGAGTTGGGAACAGCCAACAGAAAGTCCCCTGCATGAGGGGCTCTCACTGCCAAGAGGCGGGCTCTGTCCTTCCCTGACACATTCTGAAGCATTGTTGAGGCTATATTTTCCACTGTTGGACCATCCCAGTGCGATTGTTTGTAGTTGTTGGGGGGAGTAGGTCTGGTTTCAGAGCCCGTTAGATTATCCCAGATCATGGCTCTGTCAATGAACTTTTGGTCCTTTCGTGATACAAGCTTAATATGTTAAATATATAAATATTTTTGATAGAACTGGTAGGTTAGATGCTAGCCTGTAGCTGCTCATGTTAGCATGATCCCAACGATGAGGAGGGAACTAACCCTGGCTTATGTATGCACGGTACGTCTGGTAATGTTCTGGTACCAAGAGCTTCGTTATAGTGTGTTACAGCCCCTGGTGATAACACTGGAGCAGCACATATAGAAAACATTCAGCTAAAACTAAATGCATCATATTAAAACCCAGGAGAGACGAAGAGAGCTAAAAAAAATTAGTGAAATTGAAAATATTAAAAAAAGTAATTTGTGATCAACATCCATGGCAAAAAATATTACTATTTCTGCCTGATTGTTTGCATCTTTTATGATTTTATTATGAGGTTTACACAAGAAGTGGTAGTAGCTAAGGCTAAATGATCAGGGTAGCTTTTTGTAAGACCATTTGTGACAGGTGGCCAAAGCCATGCATTATTCTCGGCAAGTAGGAGTGGAGGCTCCATAATTCGTCCGTTGCTCCCAACACTATCTCTGACCACCCACGCTGTTGGTAAACACAGGCAAATTTCTGACAACAGTTTTAGTGTTCGGGAGATGGTAAGCAAGATTTAAAACCCTGTGGTTCAGAAGCTTGTTTGTGGTAAAAATTTGTGGCTTACTAGATGCAAGAGGAAGGGCTTGAATACCGGTACTTCCTGTAATAAAACAACTGTGTTTACATATATTTATCTATTCTGTATTCGTTAATCAATTTTTGTTTTTGTGGGTCCCAGTCTATAAGAATTCTTCAGTTTTCTTATATCTTCCTCTGATCCGTGAAATCGATTTGACTAATACAGTTGGTTCGATGTCTTAATTAGACTACTGAGTGTTGAGGAATATCTTGTTGACTTGGGGATTAATACCTTTTAATGACTTATTTGTTTTTGTAAAGAAACTATGAATTGTAAATGTTCTGAATACTATTTAGGAAGACGTTTACACCTGTGTTTGTATGTGTGTTGACTCCTGGGTTAAATTCGTCTGTAAAAAATTGTATTTGTGGTCACAGTGGTGCCTCTGCTAACCTTCCTGTGGTGTAGAAATACACCTAGTTGGACGAATCTTATTGTGGCTAGCTGGTCCAGTGGCTAACGCGACGGTTTGGAGTTTTGAGATTCTCAGATCGCGGGTTCAAATCCCACCTGTGGTATGGTTTACTTGCAATCGTGTCATTACGATTTCGTGAGTCGAGTAAATGTCATTTTGAAGATTATAAATGAGAGACAGTAGTCAATAACCCGTCAGTGATTCTGAATGTGGAGCAGTGAATACTAATTCTGTCAATGTTTCTAAAAATGTGGGAGGTGTCAGTAGTTCTGTGAGTGATTCTGAATGTAAGATAATGATCGGTATTTCTGTGAGTGATTCTTAATGTAAGGTAGTGATAGGTAGTTCTGTGAGTGATTCTGAATGTAAGGTAGTGATCGGTAGTTTCATGAGTGATTCTGAATGTAAGGTAGTGATCGGTAGTTCTGTGAGTGATTCTGAATGTAAGGTAGTGATCGGTAGTTCTGTGAGTGATTCTGAATGTAAGGTAGTGATCGGTAGTTCTGTGAGTGATTCTGAATGTAAGGTAGTGATCGGTAGTTCTGTGAGTGATTCTGAATGCTACGCTGTTTAAATTTCTGTGTTCCAATTTTATTAATTTCATTGTTTTTTAAATAATTGAAGAATGTCTCGTTCTTTAAACATTTATTTGTATATTATGTACCCAAAGCATACATAAAACGTACTTTCATAAACGCTGGTTAATCTTAGTGAAAGGTTGAGGTTAATTTTAGCCTGCATTGGCCTCAGTTCGCTTTTATGAAAGAACTGGAAAAAATAAATGCAGTTGATTAGTTTCAAGCCTTCCATGCTCATAACATGTTTACTGTGCTTGTGTATTTTAGGATATTGGTCTCTCTGATTTCTTTGAATGGTCTGAGTTAGATCTGGACTGCACATGCCCTAATTTCGATACTAGTTTCAATATGACAAGTTATGAATACATCTTCTGATTCCCTTCAAATCTTCATCACTAATATTTAACTGAATTATCAACTTATGCCGCACTCTGCACTATTCCAATCACGCGCATCGTGCCACAATGGACTGCACTTATGGAATAGGGGGTCACACTTTCCTCTGACCGCACAGCGACAGAAATTCATCAAGTTTTCTCAGTGATAATGAGGTCTTTTTTGCTGTGCTATTGGTCCATATTTGGTCTTATGGGGAGTCAGTTGTCTAGATGATTGTGACGAGTGTGGTAATTGAGATTATTATTAGGCAGGAGTACACGTTGTTTAGGAAGCTTGACACTTGGGGACACTCTCTTTGAAATTAATATTAAAATCTCAGGCTATTATTAGGTAATTTGAATTGACTTTACTGTCTGTGATTAGGTCTCTTGAGGCACACCAGTTCTTTACCTAGATGAGAATAAAAGTATGAGTTGCTCTAACGATTCATAAATAACGAACTATTAGAAGAGAAAGATTAAAAAATCCTGTATCAATGATAATGATCCAGGATGAGCCGAAACATCGTTCATTTTTTCTTCTACTAGTTGTGAGTTATTTATGAATTTTTATGGTGTCTGGTATTGCCGGTATTGTCTCATTTGTAATTAAGTCGTATAATTTTTTATTTTATTGTATAAACATGTTTTCCTAGCGTCCACATCTAGTGTTTATAATGTTATTTCACTGTTTGAAATTAATATATTATTCTATTACATCTTTTTAAAGGCTCTTAGAATCAGATTTGTGTACTCAGATGTGTTGTGTACATTTGTTACATCTTCTATCATGGTCCATAAGAATTATTAAACGGACATTCATGCTTAGCGATTCTAGTAAGGTACTAATATCCTCGTTTTGTTTACTTAGTGATCTAGCATTTCAAAGGACATTTGTGGCAAGGTTAGTCATATGGATCATGAAGAATCAAACCTGGGCTAGACATGTGGCATTTGCAATATTTATATATTATCGTGGTACCCTTGTACCACGATGGTACACAAGTATTGTGAGTGTCACCTGGCTAACATTCGCACCCAGATACCCTTGTACCACGATTTTACATATTTTTTATGAGTGTCACCTGACTAACCAGGGTTTAAGCCTACGTAACTCCTTGTTGACACAATTTGTTACGTTCACGAAAGTGTGAAATTTCTGTTTGCCATGACAGGCGTGAAGAGTATAGCAATTAATATCTGCAATACTATTTTCTCTTTTCTTTTTTTTCTGAAAATAATTTAATCAAGTAATTATTATGATTTGCATAATTATTCACATGAGAGCGTTAAACCTAAAGTTAACCGAGCAAAGTGGACTAGAATCATGTAGGGAGTAAAAGCTGAGCTTTTGCTCCCTACATGCTCCACTTATTTCCACAGTTGTTATTTTTAGACTGTGATATGATCGTGTAACTGCTGTTCTAGCAGGATCTGTCTAGGCAACCACAGCACGGTTTTAAACAACTATTTATTTTTTATAAACCAGTTCTAGGAAGAATTTAAGTTATATCAGTCTTGAATTCATGAAGAATATCTTCAGAAAATACAGAGATTACATAAAAATAATTTAATGAGAGTCAAGAGCATATTTTAAGTCCATCAGCCTTTACCTAAAACACATATTAATCAATCCACATGTGTTAATTAGTCTTAGTCCATTACTGGACCAAATATATTTAAAGTCTCACACTTAAGGTGTGTGCTAGTGAGGTGAACACCTTAAGTGTACACAGGACATAAAGTACAAACACCATCTGATCTCCAGAGACCGAGTCTACAAATGATCTGGCATTTACAAAGAAGTGTAATCCAAACCGAAACATAATAGTGTAAATATGTGTTTGTGTGTGTGTGGGAATGTGTTATGATGAGTGAGCAACAGCTCAGTGTAGTGACCCTTACTGATAAATTATTTAAAGACGGCTACAGTAGCTTTCTTAACTGAGCACGTCAGTTGATGAATGAAACACTTTTGAAACACATGGGTGTCTTTATTTTGGAAAATTTTCATAGGTTATTTTCTTCTCTAGTACAATAAAGAATAGAATGGTGGAAGAAGATGAGGAGTTTGACGTAATTAGTCCCTCAACCTGGAGTCGATGAGCTCAGTTCACCAATATTGATAACAATACAGTATATGCGCGGGAAGGTGGCTTATATACTGCAGACAATGAGGTGAAGAAGTGGTAGACGGCGTCATCAGTGGAAAAATTCGCTAGTGGATGTAGGTTATGCCGATAGATTTAGGTAAACTTTGAAGAATTCCATGCATCAAGATCCCAACATGTTGCTGTGTCTGAAAGAGTTTACACACACACACACACATACACACAGACACACACACACACACACACACACACACACACACACACACACACACACACACACACACACACACACACACACACACACACACACACACACAAGCGCGCACGCGTGCTCGTGTATATTCTTTGAATGTACACGCACTTATTCACACGCACACAGACACACTATAATGTGTGTGCGTATATGTCTTATGTTCGTGTGTGCGCCCGCGTGTGTCTGTGTGTGTATGTATTCTTATCAATATGATTTTGCAGGGATCGAGTCTCAACTCGTGTGTGTGCGTGTGTGTGTGCGTGTGTGTGTGTGTGTGTGTGTTCGTATGTACTCACCTATTTGTGGTTGCAGTGGTCGATTCCTAGCTCTTGTGTTTGTGTATGTATGTATGTATGTCTATAAAATCGTAAATATATATAACTCACCTTATTAAACACTGATCTTTTAGATCACTGTAAAATAAAGTTTAATTTTAAAAGCACTTGGTAAAAAGTCTGTAATTTTTCATGTGCAATTTTTTTCAAATTCCTGATCGATTTTTAATTTAGGTAATATTGTCCAGCCACCTTGAAGGTACTTGGGTACTCTAACTTAGTGCCTCATAAAGTCGATTAATCAATTTAAACTCTAAGCAAAGGAAAACATTGCCAAGAAATTTTAATCATTCATGTAAAATAATATTGTCTTGTAATTTAGACATCAAAAGTTTGAAATTAACACTAGATTATTTTTCCGATTATTTGACGTGCTAGTAACAGAAAGCTTCACCTAATTCAGTATACAACTCTACAAGAAGCGTTGGAGCTCCAGTGTCTACTTAATTTCACCATGATTAGTGGTTACAAAAACCAATAGCCATATTTGCATTTATCCTTAATTTATATTATCACTTATTTCGTGGCATTCGTTCAAAGTTTAACACTGCTTTCCTTAAAGGATGACCTTGTGACCTGGTGTGCGGTGCTGGGTCTGCCTCTAACTATCCACACTGAAGATGAACCGTGTCTTACTTGATTCCAGGGCGATACATTCAATTCAATTCAATTCAATTCAAGTTTATTCTCTATAAGGGGTTTACAGGTTTTGGGTATTGTGTGGTTTACATGTTATAAAATACTAATTACAGAGGAGGCCACTAGGACACCTAGCATGGCTAGGCATTTCCGGCAGACTTAGATTAATTCTTAACATTAAACCCTTACAGATTATGGTATTAAGCCTAAGTGACTACATCATAATTTGTGAGTTTAGCAATGTGAATGCTTTTGTTTTGGCACAATACAAAGTGTCTACATTGGAGTATCATAGGCAAACTTATGACTATTAGGATTTATTATTTTAAGATTAAGATTAGTATTTCTGGGTTTATAGTCAGTGGGTGAGTGAGTGTAATTGTGAACCACCAGGTGGTTATCATGTAGTTAGTTGTCGGGGTGTATCAGGGAGATAAGATGTTTTCTAACTGTAGTTTTGAATGTGATGAATGTGTCTGCAGTTCTAGAGTTTTCAGGTAGGATGTTCCAGATTTTACGTCCTTTGAAATACATTGAATTTTTGTAAAGGTTTAGTCGAACACGGGGAATGTCATAGAGATGTTTGTGTCTGGTGTTATGCCTGTGGATCCTGTCACAACTATCAGAAAGCGTTTTAGGTCAAGGTTAATATTGGAATTTAAGGTCCTGTAGATATAGATTGCACAGTAGTAATTGTGGATGTTCTGAACAGGGAGTAAGTTTAGATCTATGAAGAAGAGTGGGTGGGGGGGGGGGTGTTGCCAGGGATGGGATTTAGTGATTGTTCTTATTGCAGCTTTTTGTTGGGTTATTATTGGCTTTAGGTGTGTTGCTGCAGTTGAACCCCAAGCACAAATAGCATATGTGAGGTATGGATATATAAGTGAATGGTATAGCGTGAGAAGGGCAGTTTGCGGCACGTAGTATCGTATCTTGGAGAGGATCCCCACCGTTTTGGAAACTTTTTTTGTTATGTGTTGGATATGGGTGCTGAAATTTAGGTTGTTGTCGAGGTATAGGCCAAGAAATTTGCCCTCATTATGTCTGGCAATTAGAGTGTTGTCGATCTTAATGTTAAGTTGCGCAACACCTGCTCTGCTACCAAACATAATATAGTAGGCTTTGCAAGTGTTAAGTATAAGTTTATTGGCTGTCATCCAAGTCGATATTTTGAGCAGCTCCTCGTTAACATTGGTGTTGAGGGTGGCAAGATTAGGGTAGGAAATGACATAAGTCTTGTCGTCAGCAAAGAGAATGGGTTTCAGGTGTTGGGATATGTTTGGAAGATCACTGATGTAAATGAGGAAGAGCAGGGGTCCAAGGACACTTCCCTGCGGAACTCCAGTATCAAGTGGCCGTATTGATGAGGCTGTCTTTAATGGTGACATACTGATACCTATTAGAAAGGTAGAATTTAAAATATGCAAGCGCATGGCCTCTTATACCATAGTGGTCAAGTTTGTGGAGTAGGATGCCGTGGTCTACTGTGTCAAACGCTTTTCTTAGGTTAATAAAAATTCCTAGCGGATATTCCTTATTTTCCAATGTTGTGTAAAGCAGGTCTAGCATTTTTATAATTGCATCATTAGTGCTTTTATTTTTCCTGAATCCAAATTGGCAGGGGTTGAGTATGTTTTGTGACGTTATAAATGAATATAGTCTCCTGTGCACGAGTTTCTCGAAGATTTTGGATAGCAATGGTGAGTTTGATATTGGCCTATAGTTGTTTACATCTGTAAGGTCACCACTTTTATGTATTGATGTAACCCTTGCTGTCTTGAGTAGTGTCGGGAAAGTGCTAGTTTCTAGTAACTTGTTAAAAAGTAATGTTTAGCATGCGAAAGGACATGGGCCGCTCGCTTGTACAATAATGGTGGGACGTGAGACAGATTCCCCGAGACGAACCCCCTTTCACACGCTCCACAACACTCCAACTCAAGTAGAGCAAATGTTATTGCATGGAATGAGTTTTATAGCTCATATTTGCTTTGCTTAAATATTTGTACGTATTTTTACCACAATTCTCTCTCGATCCTCCTCAAGGATGAGAGAGCTAATGTAATGCCGGGATGATACCTTGACATTCAGAGATATTTTATATACAGTTCAACATATCTTTTGAATGCTTCCTCTTTCTTCAGCCACACATTACAGCATGTCTGTGTATCATGGGATTGCATCCAGATATGACATTTTTGTGTACCAAGACCTTTTTTATGTACTGCATATTATGGTACAGATTAGTTATAATTTTAGAAACTCAGTTACCCTTCTGGGCGAGACCGCCGTCTGGGCATGGGGTAAGAGGTATCATGCATCAGTGTGTATCGCAATCATTTTCTTTTCGGAGTGAGATGCTCGTGTCAGGGACATCCTTTTAAAATATTTCGTAGTGCGCGCATTTTGTTCAGAGTGGTCTGACGTGTGTCAGGTTAATATGACATTAATTCACGAATTGCAAATTCTAGATATTCTTGTGAATTAATAATTTTTGTGCTGCTATCTCACACAAAATGAAGCTTGACAAGACTCAGAGCACAGACGCTTCCTTACAGTTTTTTCTTACGTTAAAACTAAGAAAACATTATTCCTCCTTGACAGCCTGTGTGAACCTGAGATGATCCTTTACGTCCGATGGACCTTTGTGATGAGTAATGGATGATGTTACTTTGTGAGGAGCATACACAGGCACGACCACACACACACACACACACACACACACACACACACACACACACACACACGCACACACACACACGCACACACACACACACACACACACACACACACACACACACACACACACACACACACACACACACTAGTTCTCGCCTAACCTCACACTACAGTCTCCACATATAAGTAAGGAACTAATACATTGCCTTGGAACACAGACAAAACGTTCAGTCACCATCATTCTTCATCATCGTCGTAAGAAGACTAAGGCCTTCAGTTCTAACTCCTCCACTCCCCACTCCTCTCCTTACTTCTCCTACTCTGTCTTTCTCTCCCTCCCTGTCACTCTCTCTGTTCTTTGCCTTCTCTTTTTCTCCATCTCTCCTTTGCATGTTTACCCTGCCTTTCTCGCCCCTGTCATTCCTTGATCTTCCCAGTATTTTTCTCGCTCCCTCTCCATTTTTCTCCCTTTTCATCTTTCTCCCTCTTTTCCGCTTCCCCTCACATCAATTTCGCAATGATAAAACTTTTGGCAAATTTGCCCATAACGGACGCACTTACGTGTCACTTTACATTGTTATTGTATGTCAGAATTGCTGCAGTGTGACCCAGTCTGTCTGTATCTGACTCTCTCTCTCTCTCTCTCTCTCTCCCACACACACACACACACACACACACACACACACACACACACACACACAAACACACACACGAAATAGATTGGTTGAAAAACTAGAGGAGCAGGCAAGAATAAAAGGCAACGTACTGCTATGGGTCAGGGAATACCTGACAGGAAGAAAACAATATGTGTCGGTCCGTGACGAGGTGTCAGAGTGGGTGCATGTGTCGAGTCGGGTTCCACAAGGGTCAGTAATAGGTCCGGCGCTGTTTCTAGTATATATGAATGATATGTAGGAAGAGGAGGAGTCAGAGATGTCCCTATTTGCAGACGATGTGAAGCTAATGAAGAGAATACAAGTAGAAGCGGATAAGGTAATTCTACAAGGGGATCCGGAGAGGCTGCAAGCCTGGTCTGACAAGTGGCTCCTGGATTTAAACCCCAGCAAGTGCAAAGTTATCAAGATTGGTAAATGACAAAGGAGATAGCAGACGGAGCACAGCCTAAGAGGTCAAAGGCTGCAAAACTCACTCAAGGAAAAGGATATTAGGGTAAGCATTATACCGAGCACATCTCCTGAGGCGCACATCATCCAAATAACTGCTGCGGCATACGGGCGCCTGGCAAACCTGAGAATAGCGTAAGTCATTCACGACGCTGTACACCGTGTACATCGGGTCCATATTGGAGTATGCAGCACCAGTATGGAGCCCACACACATCAAGAAATTAGAAAAAGTGCAAAGGTTTGTAATAAGACTAGTTCCCGAACTGACAAATTTGTCCTACAAGGAGTGGTTAAGGGAACTCAACCTGACAACAATGGAAGACAGGAGGGATAGGGAGGACATGATAATATATGAAATGCTGAGAGAAATTGACAGGGTGGATAGGGACAGAATGTTTCAGATAAGTGATACAGCAACAAGGGTTACAGTGGAGTGGAGGCAGGATCCATACATAAATTTAAGTATGATAAAGCTCATGGAGCAGAGAAAGAGTTGACCAGCTGCGCCCAGTGAAAAAGCCAGGAACTATGAATCTACCCCTGCAAGGGCAATTAGATGATAACAATTAGGTGAGTATGCAAACATACACACACACATACACACACACACACACATACACACACACACACACATACACACACACACACACACACACACACACACACACACACACACACACACACACACACACACACACACACACACACACACACACACGAAGAATTCTACCAAATACCAGCTGAGAGCTCCTTCACATATTTTGTAAGATAGGAGTTGATATCATTGTTTATACTGTCCTCTTGTATTTAACGCATCAAATATATCAATATCGCATATATTGATAGAACGACCTTCATCGGATTAATCAGGTCTCTACACGAAACCAGCAATTCCCATCAGCAGCATATAGTTCTCAGTATAAACAGACTTCGGAGTCATTTATTACAATCTCTTTCGCCGCGTTCGTCCACGAAGCCCCTCTTTGTACAGCTCCACTCATCCGTCCCGTAGATAGCGTGTAGCTCCCGGGGCCCCACCAAGAGTGCCCTGATGAGTAGCTGAAACTGTTCCTTCGGTACAGGTTTGCAGTGGACACACATCTCCCCTTCTCTCACTTACTGGCTGGTACACTATAGCTGCAAGTAAACATCTAAAAAAAATGCATGCAGAACAGGTACGGAGTTCCACAAACGGTATATAAAATCGCCCCAAATCAGCTCACTATTTCCGTCAGACACGGACAGAAACACATCAAATGTAGTGAAGTTTCTGGATGTCCACACACCTCGCAGATGTGGACCAATATATTTCTGAATACAATCACACAACGCAAAGGCACAACACAGCATCTGAATCTTCAGGGTCAAAGAGTCTTCCGAGAATACGTACACTGCGGCCCCACAAATCGCCGATGATTGAAATCGAACAGGGATGTCAAATATCCCACACAGAATAGTGCATAACCAACCAATAAGCTCATTTAAGAAAAACACTAACTTCACCTCCAGATCAAAACCACCCCGAGCAGGCGGGAGACATACCATCTCTCGCTAAAGGTGCCTGCTTTGCAGAAACGACATATAAGAACACTGCAACAGGCCTACTGACCCATGCGGAGCAGGTCCATGTCCCCCCCGGATTAGGTCAATGATCCCCCCCCCGGATTAGCCCAATGACCTACCCAGTCTGGTCATCTCCACTCAAGGATGGAGCACTGCATCAGACCCAGCAGCACAAGCTAGTCAGGTCCAACTCACGCCCACCCAATCCCACTCATGTATTTATTTAACCTGTTTTTAAAACCACACAACGTTTTAGCCTGAATAACTGTACTCGGGAGTTTGTTCCACTCATCCACAACTCTATTACCAAACCAGTGCTTTCCTATATCATTCCTGAATCTGAATTTTTCCAACTTGAAACCATTGCTGCGAGTCCTGTCTTGGCTGGAAATTTTCAGCATGCTGTTTACATCCCCTTTAATTATTCCTGTTTTCCATTTATACACATCGATCATATCCCCCCTAATTCTACGCCTTTCGAGAGAGTGCAGATTCAGGGCCCTCAGTCTATCCTCATAGAGAAGATTTCTGATACATGGGATCACCTTTGTCATCCTCCTCTGTACGTTTTCCAGAGCATTTATATCCATTCTGTAATACGGTGACCAGAACTGAGCAGCATAGTCTAAATGAGGCCTAACCAAGGATACATAAAGTTGAAGAACAACCTGAGGACTTCTATTATTTATACTTCTAGATATGAAGCCAAGAATTTTGTTAGCTTTATTGCGAACACTAATGCAATGTTGTCTAGGTTTTAGATTACTGCTAACCAGAACTCCTAAATCCTTTTCGCAATCAGTAGTATTAAGATCGACATTATTTAGTTTATATGTGGCATGGTTATTTAACTGTCCAACATTTAGAACTTTGCATTTGTCAATATTAAACTGCATTTGCCACTTCTCCGACCATTGCATCAGTCTATTCAAATCATCCTGGAGTGCTCTAGTGTCCTCATTAGAATGAATTGGACGGCCTATTTTGGTGTCATCAGCAAATTTGCTTATGTCGCTATTTATTATATCATCTATGTCGTTTATGTAAATTGTGACCAACAACGGGCCCAACACTGACCCCTGAGGAACACCTCTTGTGATGTGCCCCCATTCTGATTTCTCCCCATTTATGCAAACTCTCTGCTGTCTATTTGTCAGCCATGCCTCTACCCAGGAAAAAATTTCTCCTCCTATTCCGTGTGCCTTAAGATTTCTCAATAGCCTCTGGTGTGGAACTCTATCGAAAGCGTTACTGAAGTCCATATACACAATATCATATTCATTACCATGATCTACCTCCTCAAACACCTTAGTGAAAAAAGTTAGTAAATTCGTAAGACAGGAACGCCCCTTTGTAAAACCGTGTTAAGATTCATTAATCAATCTGTGCCTGTCAAGATGGCTACGAATTGCTTCGGCAATTATTGATTTCATAAATTTTCCCACTATGGAGGTAAGGCTTATTGGTCTATAGTTCGAAGCCAAGGACCTGCCACCTTCCTTGTAAATAGGTATTACATTTGCCATTTTCCACTTATCAGGCACTATGCCAGTTTGTAGTGATATGTTAAAAAGATTAGCCAAAGGTATGCTAAGTTCATCTTTACATTCCTTTAACACCCTTACAAACTGTTCATCAGGGCCTGGGGATTTGTTGGGTTTTAGTTTCTCTACTTGTCTGAGGACCACGTCACTAGTTACCGCAATCGTACATAATTTATTATCATCCTGTTCTACATAATCTATTATTTCAGGAATATCGCTAGTATTTTCCTGGGTGAAAACTGAGAGGAAGTAGGTATTTAGAATTTCACACATATCCTTATCACTGTCAGTGATCTGACCAGAGTTACTCTTAAGTGGGCCAATCTTGTCCCTAATCTTACTTCTGTATACCTGAAAGAACCCTTTTGGGTTAGTCTTTGAATCCCTTGTGACCTTAGCCTCATAATCCCTTTTTGTTTTTCTTATTCCTTTCTTTATTTCTCTCTTTAATTGAATATATTGATTTCTTAACTGCCCATCCCCTCTTTTGAAACGCCTATATATACCTCTCTTTTGACCAATGAGATGTTTTAATATATTGTTCATCCATTTGGGATCATTTTTGTTAGATCTAATTTCCCAACTCGGAACAAAAGTTGCCTGGGCAGCTAGACCTATGCTCTGAAAAAAGTCATATTGGCAACCAAGATCGCCTACCTGACCCATAGTCAGGACATCCCAATTTGGCCAAGCAAAAATCTGGGACAGAGATTTGATTGCAATTATCTGGGTAATTCCATGATATATTGAAACTAATGATTTGTGATCACTTTCCCCAAGCTCATCATTAACCTCAAGATTATTAATTAGTGAATCTTTCTTGGCAAGAACCAAATCAAGCAGATTGTTTCCTCTAGTTGGTTGTGTCACAACCTGTTCTAAAAAGCAATCCTGAACCGTATCAAGAAAGTCACTAGACTCAAGATTTCCTGTCATATTGTTCCAATCAATTTGTCTAAAGTTAAAATCTCCCATTATCACAACATTTTCATATCTAGATACCTTATGAATTTCGTCCCATAACAGCTTACTGCACTCCCTATCAAGGTTTGGGGGCTATAAATCACACCCAAAATTATTTTGTCACATCCCTCGAGAAACTGTAGCCAGATTCTGTGTTCGATGTTTCTAATCTTATATCATGTCTAAGACAACAATTTAAATTTTCTCTGACATACATCGCCACACCACCACCCTTCCTGTTGACCCTATCAGTATGGAATAGTTTATAACCCTGTATGTTGCATTCAGAAGGAATTTCTCTATCTTTCAGGTTGATCCAGGTCTCTGTTATACCAATAATATCTATATTACCTACACTTGCAAGTAATCTTAGCTCATCTATCTTATTTCTTAGACTCCTACTATTTGTATAGTAAACCTTAAGGGAGCTAGTCACTCGTTGCCCTCTACTATCCCTCTTTGTTTGTTGATCAATTGATTTGCCATTACTAGCAACTTTATTTTTAATATTGTCTTTTAAACATATCTCTGAGGTATCCCGGTAATAACTGCTGTTTTAACCCTAATGCTACAGCCTGATTGTTTCCCGCAAACACCCATTCCTCTATAATCTATCAGTTTAAATTCCTAGACAAGTCATCAATTACCCTCTCAGTTGAATTGGCTAATGCAACCACTCCATCCCCAGAGAGATGAACCCCATCCCTTGCATACATATCACGTTTGCAAAAGAGTATGGTCCCAGTTATCAATGAATGGGATTGCAAGTTCCTTGCAATCCCATTCCTTGCAGTACTGCTATAGCAAGTAATTGATCCCAGATGCAGTACGAGCAAATGACGTGGTCACGTGACCGCCGCTCCTTGTAAGTGTCCAGCGTTGCAAAGTGTAGTTTAATAAGAGACAGTCCATCTCTTACCTTAGTAAAGCTAGTGTACATTGTTGTCTATGCTTAAGACAGCAAAAATCAAGCATTCTGCTTTGCTTCATAGAGGAAGTCTGGCAAGGAAGCAAAAAGTACTAGGTCAGCTTTTCCTTTATGTTCTAGGGGCATTGCAGCGGCATAGGATGCTCTGAGGTCTGATTACTTTTGACTCTACTGAGAGAGAGACAGTGACGTGTCGGGATAACCAACAAAGTACACTGTTCCACGCGTTTTGCACAAAAGAATCTCAATAAACACTTGCAGAGAAGTGTGATCAGCTTCTTTAGTGACATTATGGTGTGAATAATTATTGATGAACAGTGTAACAACGAGTGTTGCGATCCAACAGAGTGTAGTGCGACATTCTTCAAAGAACACTATTCTTCAATCAAGACATCGGATATCCGGGCATAACTACGGGTCAGATACATATACCCAGGTAAGTGTACTAACTCGTGATGTACTACTATTGACTGCACAGTTAAGTATAAATTTGTGAGTTAGTCATTTATCATAAACCCCGGTGATAAGTGGACCTTTGAGTCCACACAAGTAAGTGTTGTCAGCAATCAGTGTCTGATATATGCTGACATAACACCCCCTAGGGGTAATTTATTATTAATGTATTTACTTTACAGCCCGTTGTGAAGTGGATATGACAGCTTTTCAAGACCTCGCCTGCAGGGGCGGCTGTTCGGGCGATGAGCTATCTTACCAAGCTAAGTTGCCCCTATATTTAATCTTTAATCTTAGCTGGTAAACCATTTCTCAACACCTACCACAATTACTCTCTTACTTGGTTCAAAAGTTCCTACACACTCGCTTAACATCTCCCAAAATATCTCTCCCTTTCCTGAACAGTCCTCTCTTCTCTAGGTGCATACACACTTATTATGACCCACTTTTAGCAAGGGACGCTTCTTTTAATGGACATAATCCTTGAATTTATAAATTTATATTCCCTCTTCTTTCTTCTTACTGATCCTTCAACATCACTGCTACCCCTTCATTAGCTCTAACTCTCTGAGATACTACTGACTTAATCCCATTTATTTCTTCCCACTCAAACACACCTTACCTCTTCAGCTTTGTTTCGCTTAGAGCTAGGACGTTCAACTTCTTTTCATTCATAACAATAGCAATCATCTCATTCTTATCATCTGCACTACATCCACGCACATTCAAACATCCCAGTTTCATAAAGTTTTTCTTCTTCACTTGTTCTACAGAAGAAGGGGTTACTAGCCCATTGCTCCCGGTGTTTTAGTCGCCTCATACGACATGCACGGCTTACGGAGGAAAAATTCTTTTCCACTTCCCCATGGAGAATAGAGGAAATAAAAAAGAACAAGAACTATTTAGAAAAAAGAAGTAAAACCTAGATGTGTGTATGTATATATGTGTATGTGCATGCCTGTGTAGTGTGACCTCAGAGTAAATAGAAATAGCAAGATATACCTGTTATCCAGCGTGTTTATGAGACAGTAAAAAGACACCAGCAATCCTGCCATCATGTAAAACAGTTACAGGTTTCTGTTTCATCCACACTTGGCAGGACGAATGTACCTCCCTGGGTGGTTGCTGCCTACCAGCCTGCTACCTTATAATCTATATAATATATATACTACTACCTTATATATATATATATATATATATATATATATATATATATATATATATATATATATATATGATTTCGTGCATTGGGCAAGGAGGAATAACATCTTGTAGGAGTGAGGAAGAGCCAGTTGTGAGTGTGGGGGAAGTTCGTGAGGCAGTAGGTAAAATGAAAGGGGGTAAGGCAGCCGAGATTGATGGGATAAAGATAGAAATGTTAAAAGCAGGTGGGGATATAGTTTTGGAGTGGTTGGTGCAATTATTTAATAAATGAATGGAAGAGGGTAAGGTACCTAGGAATTGGCAGAGAGCATGCATAGTTCCTTTGTATAAAGGCAAAGGGGACAAAAGAGAGTGCAAAAATTATAGGGGGATAAGTCTGTTGAGTATACCTGGTAAAGTGTATGGTAGAGTTATTATTGAAAGAATTAAGAGTAAGACGGAGAATAGGATAGCAGATGAACAAGGAGGCTTCAGGAAAGGTAGGGGGTGTGTGGACCAGGTGTTTACAGTGAAACATATAAGTGAACAGTATTTAGATAAGGCTAAAGAGGTCTTTGTGGCATTTATGGATTTGGAAAAGGCGTATGACAGGGTGGATAGGGGGGCAATGTGGTAGATGTTGCAGGTGTATGGTATAGGAGGTAGGTTACTGAAAGCAGTGAAGAGTTTTTACGAGGATAGTGAGGCTCAAGTTAGAGTATGTAGGAAAGAGGGAAATTATTTCCCAGTAAAAGTAGGCCTTAGACAAGGATGTGTGATGTCACCGTGGTTGTTTAATATATTTATAGATGGGGTTGTAAGAGAAGTAAATGCGAGGGTCTTTTCAAGAGGCGTGGAGTTAAAAGATAAAGAATCACACATAAAGTGGGAGTTGTCACAGTTGCTCTTTGCTGATGACACTGTGCTCTTGGGAGATTCTGAATAGAAGTTGCAGAGATTGGTGGATGAATTTGGTAGGGTGTGCAAAAGAAGAAAATTAAAAGTGAATACAGGAAAGAGTAAGGTTATGAGGATAACAAAAAGATTAGGTGATGAAAGATTGGATATCAGATTGGAGGGAGAGAGTATGGAGGAGGTGAATGTATTCAGATATTTGGGAGTGGACGTGTCAGCAGACGGGTCTATGAAAGATGAGGTGAATCATAGAATTGATGAGGGGAAAAGGATGAGTGGTGCACTTAGGAGTCTGTGGAGACAAAGAACTTTGTCCTTGGAGGCAAAGAGGGGAATGTATGAGAGTATAGTTTTACCAACGCTCTTATATGGGTGTGAAGCATGGGTGATGAATGTTGTAGCGAGGAGAAGGCTGGAGGCAGTGGAGATGTCATGTCTGAGGGCAATGTGTGGTGTGAATATAATTCAGAGAATTCGTAGTTTGGAAGTTAGGAGGAGGTGCGGGATTACCAAAACTGTTGTCCAGAGGGCTGAGGAAGGGTTGTTGAGGTGGTTCGGACATGTAGAGAGAATGGAACGAAACAGAATGACTTCAAGAGTGTATCAGTCTGTAGTGGAAGGAAGGCGGGGTAGGGGTCGGCCTAGGAAAGGTTGGAGGGAGGGGGTAAAGGAGGTTTTGTGTGCGAGGGGCTTGGACTTCCAGCAGGCATGCGTGAGCGTGTTTGATACGAGTGAATGGAGACAAATGGTTTTTAATACTTGACGTGTTGTTGGAGTGTGAGCAAAGTAACATTTATGAAGGGGTTCAGGGAAACCGGCAGGCCGGACTTGAGTCCTGGAGATGGGAAGTACAGTGCCTGCACTCTGAAGGAGGGGTGTTAATGTTGCAGTTTAAAAACTGTAGTGTAAAGCACCCTTCTGGCAAGACTGTGATGGAGTGAATGATGGTGAAAGTTTTTCTTTTTCGGGCCACTCTGCCTTGGTGGGAATCGGCCAGTGTGATAAATAATAATAATAATAAAATAATAAATATATATATATATATATATATATATATATATATATATATATATATATATATATATATATATATATATATATATATATACCAGGCTTCATTTCGAACAGTGAACAACGTGTGTCTAACTCGGTCAAAACAAATAGGACACTCTATTCCAAATTTACAATAGCACCTACACTATAGAGTTCGTGTCTTTCAGAGCTGCTAGTTCAGGACTCTCACAAAGCCAGTCTCAGCAGAAGTCGTCCCGAAACAATAAAAAAGGCTAATTGTAGGAAAAGTTTGGTCGTCCTGCGAGGTGAAGGAAAACTTGAGAGGAAAAATACGTTATGAGCAAAATGAGGCAAAAATCGGCTGCGCATATCAGTAAATAAGATTTGATATTAGTGAGTAGTTTTCTGCCATGATGTTATTGACCTCTCCTGATCGTCTTGTTGCGTGTGTGTTAACTTGAAAGAGAAGTTAATGAAGCAGAGAGAAAAGTGCGTGTGTGTTTGTGTGTGTTTTGGTGCTGGTGTTGGTGTGTTTGTGTGTGTTTTGCGCTGGTGTTGGTGTGTGTGTGTGTGTGTGTGTGTATGTTTTGGTGCTGGTGTTGGTGTATGTGTGTGTGTGTTTTGGTGCTGGTGTTGGCGTGTGGAGGGAAGGGGGGCGAGACAGCATCAAGAGAATAAGAGCATTTTAAAAACTCTTCAAATTAATTTCTGCACTCGTGTGAAGGTATAAGACTTACACACAGGAGAGACAAGGCGGACATGATAATAACATATAAAATACTGAGAGGAAGTGACAAGGTGGATAATGCCAGGATGTTTCAGAGATGGGACACACCAACATGGGGGTCACAACTGGATGCTGGAAACTCAGATGAGTCACATCGATGTTAGGAAGTATTTTTTTCAGTCTAGAGAGCATTGTATTGGAAGTAGGATCTATAAATAACTGTATAAAGAGGTACGCTAAAGCTTATTGAGCAGGGTGAGAGTGGACCTAGTAACGATCAGCGAAGAAACGGGGCCAGGAGCAATAACTCGATCCCTGAAACCAGAAATAGGTAAGAGCAAATAGGTAAGAATACACACGCACACACACACACACACACACACACACACACACACACACACACACACACACTCACACACACATACACACACACACACACACCACAACACAACACAAAATACAAAAAAAAAAGCACAAAAATACTCACATTCACTACCACAAATACGCAATTACCACAGTGCACAAACACATCGCTAATAGCAAACCGTTTCCTGTGAGAGTAAAAAAGAAAAAGCAGATGGTATGAACACAACAGACGATCTTGGTTCTAGAAGGCAGGCGTTTCTTGAATACGAGAAGCAGGGAGTGAGGATGTGGCCGGCTAAATTAATTACCGTCATTTGAACTTTAATGTTACTAATGAGGTGTAGTTAGACTAAAACTTTGGTGGAAGACGCTAGACAGGCAAATACAAACATATATGCATACACACATTATATATATATATATATATATATATATATATATATATATATATATATATATATATATATATATATATATATATATATATATATACAGTGGTAAAATTAGATTTCAAGAATGCATTCAATCTCCTGAAAAGAGACGTGGCATTAGCAGCAGTACAAGAACAATTCCCTGGTCTCTTCCCTTTTGTTTCAGCTGGGTATAGCAAGGAATCAATGCTTCTCTTTTGAGAGCATGAAATCACATCATCGGAGGGTGTCCAACAAGGAGATCATCTTCCACCATTTCTCTTCTGTTACAGCAGTTAGGGAAATCCCAGTCAGACTGACCAGCGAGCTAAATATTTGGTTCCTAGATGATGGCACACTAGCAGGTACAAAGGAGTCCCTCCTACACGATCTTACACAGTTAATGACACGGGGACAGGAAATGGGTCTCATCCTGAATCCTTCCAAATGTGAAATCATCTCAGTCAGTCAATAAGTGATAAATGCAGTGAGATCAAAACTACCAGGAGCAGCAGTCATTGCCCCCACAAACAGTGTCTTGCTAGGAGCACCTCTGGGAAGCAATGCCATTGACACAATTCTCAGGAAGAAATTGGAAGAATTAAGGAGAATGGAACAACGAATAGGCAATCTGGACACCCACGATGCCTTGTACCTTCTCACAAAGTGCTTGAGTCTGCCCAGGTTGACATATTTCCTAAGATGTGCACCTTCATATGATAACCCTATACTGCACGAATATGACAGTATCCTGAGCCAGATTTTTGCGAAAGTACTTAACCATTACTCTAGAAGACGGGCAGTGGATCCAAGCTACACTTCAAGCCAGACTAGGAGGCATTGGTGTCCGCAAGCCATCACAGATTGCGATACCTGCTTTTCTGTCCTCATGTATTGCATCCAGAGGGCTTGTAGCAGCGATTCTCCCTGAACATCTTAGGGACATGACTGGAGTCGAGGACCAAAAGTTCATTGAGGTAGCCATGATCTGGGATACTCTAACGGGCTCTGAAACCAGACCTGCTCCCCAAACAACTACAAACAATCGCACTGGGATGGTCTAATAGTGGAAAATATAGCCTCAACAATGCTTCAGAGTGTGTCAGGGAAGGGTAGAGCTCCTCATGCAGGGGACTTTCTGTTGGTTGTTCCCAACTCCAGCCTTGGCACACGCCTCGACCCACAGACCATCCGCATCGGTGTTGCCCTTCGACTTGCCGCCCCTATTCTCGCCGAACACAGGTGTATTTGTGGCAGTGAAGCAGCAGACCGATTCGGGTATCATGGTCTTGTGTGCCGTAAATCCGTGCGAAAGATTGCAAGACATGAGGAGGTTAATAAGATTATCAAGAGGAGCCTCACAACAGCCGGATGCCCAGCAGTAAGGGAGCCACCCCAGCGATGCAGATCTGATGGCAGCCAGAAGCGTCCAGATGGTATCACCCTTCAAGCCTGGACAGACGGGAAGCAGATGGTGTGGGACTATACATGTGCATCTACCTTGGCTGATGCCTCTCTCCAATACACCAGGGAGGAAGGAGGGGCAGCTGCCAGCTTTAGGGAGTCCCAAAAGTCTAGAAAATATGGAGAACTTGCCCATCATTATATGTTTGTTCCCATAGGCTCAGAGACCCTTGGCTCATGGAGAAAGAATGCATCTAAATTCCTTAAGGAGCTGGGAGAAAGACTCATCAGGGTAACTAGGGATCCCAGGGCAGCTAGTTTTCTGTTCCAGCGGCTCAGTGCGGCTGTTCAAAAGGGTAATGCCTGCTGCGTTTTGGGCACACGCCCCAGCTCTGAGGAGCTGGATGAGATTTTCGCCTTATAATCGGTGATACACACGTAACAACATGTACCGTATATGCCACCTTTATATCAACAATGTATCTCTTAAATCTTCTGTACCATATATGTAATAAAATATTCTTATTGTTAAAAAATATACGAAAAGATGGGGTGGTAGGAGCAGTGGAATATTCAAACGAGGCTATGGGTCACACAATTTACACCAGAGGTGGACCCCGCCCCCCAATATATATATATATATATATATATATATATATATATATATATATATATATAGATCAATACCACGAACGAGTGGTATTGATCAATAACAACACTGCGCTAACGAAGGATTCGAACCCATGTTGTACTGGCCTGCCTCATGGTAAGCGAGAACCACATGACGCTTTAAACCACAGGACCACCAAACCCTACAAGAATGGCGCAGCCAGCCAGTTATTGATCAATACCACTCTTTCGTGGTTACAATAATATATAAATGCTGCTCGTGAGGCTAGTACACCAAACAGGGATGAGAATGAAATTAGCTTAGAAGCTCCCACACCTCCGTATTCCCTCGGATGGCGGCCCAACAGCTAGCTGTGTACTGGCTGCGCCACTCTTGTAGGGTTTGGTGGTCCTGTGGTTTAAAGCGTCATGTCGTTTTCGCTTACCATGAGGCAGGCCAGTACAACCTGGGTTCGAATCCTTGGCTAGCGCAGCGTTGTTATTGATCAAAACCACTCGTTCGTGGTCACAATAATATATATATATATATATATATATATATTATTTTTTTTATTAACACATCGGTCGTCTCCCACCAAGGCAAGGTGGCCTGAAAAATAAAAACTTTCATTATTCACTCCAACACTGTTTTGCCAGAGGCATGCTTACACTATACCCATATATATATATATATATATATATATATATATATATATATATATATATATATATATATATATATATATATATATATATATATATATATATATATAAAGGTAGTAGGTTGGTAGACAGCAACCACCCAGGGAGGTACTATCGTCCTCCCAAGTGAGTGTAAAACGAAAGCCTGTAATTGTTTTACATGGTGGTAGGATTGCTGGTATCTTGTCTGTCTCATAAATATGCAAGATTACAGGTAAGTCTTGCTACTTCTACTTACACTTAGGTCACACTACACATACATGTACATGTTTATTTATACACACTCATCTGAGTTTTCTTTGATTATATCTTAATAGTTCTTGGTCTTATTATTTTTCCTTTTATATCCGTGGGGAAGTGGAATAAAAATCTTTCCTCCGTAAGCCATACGTGTTGTAAAAGTCAACTAGAATACCGGGAACAATGGGCTAGTAACCCCTTTTCCTGTAATAATTACTAAAAAGAATAAGAAGAAAATTGTCAAAGTGGGAAGTCTGAATGTGAGTGGATGTTGAGCAAATGATAAGAAAGAGATGATTGTGGATGATATGAATGAGAAGAAGCTGGATGTCCTGGCTTTAAGTGAAACAAAGCTGAAGGGTGTGGGAGAGTTTCAGTGGAGAGGAATAAATGGGATTAGGTTAGGGGTTTCAAATAGAGTTAGAGCTAAAGAAGGAGTAGCAATAATGTTGAAGGATAAGTTATGGCAGGAAAAGAGGGAGTATAAATGTATTAATTCAAGGATTATGTGGAGTAAAATAAAGGTTGGATATAAAAAGTGGGTTATAGTAAGCGTATATGCACCTGGAGAAGAGAGATGTGTAGAGGAGAGAGAGAGATTTTGGGAAATGTTGAGTGAATACGTGGGGAGTTTTGAACCAAGTGTGAGAGTAACGGTGGTTGAGGATTTCAATGCAAATATGTTGTGGAGGGAGTAGTAGGTAAATTTGGGGTGCCAGGGGTAAATGAAAATGGGGAGCCTTTAATTGAGATATGTGTAGAAAGAGGTTTGGTAATAAGTAATATATACTTTATGAACAAGAGGATAAATAAATATACAAGGAATGATATAGCACGTAATGAAAGTAGTTTGTTAGATTATGTATTGGTGGATAAAAGGTTAATGGGTAGGCTCCAGGATGTATACGTTTATAGAAAGGCAACTGATATATCGGATCATTATTTAGTTGTAGCTACAGTTAGAGTAAGAGGTAGATGGGAAAAGAGGAAAATGGCAACAACAAGCAATAGGGAGGTGAAAGTGTATAAATTAAGGGAGGAGGAAGTTCGAGTGAGATATAAGAAACTATTGGCAGAAAGGTGGGCTGGTGCAAGTATGAGTAGTGGGGGAGTTGAAGAGGGTTGGAATAGTTTTAAAAATGAAGTATTAGAATGTGGAGCAGAAGTTTGTGGTTATAGGAGGGTGGGTGCAGGAGGAAAGAGAAGTGATTGGTGGAATGATGAAGTAAAGGGTGTGATAAAAGAGAAAAAGTTAGCGTATGAGAGGTTTTTACAAAGCAGAAGTGTTATAAGAAGAGTAGAGTATATGGAGAGTAAAAGAAAGGTGAAGAGAGTGGTGAGAGAGTGCAAAAGGAGAGCAGATGATAGAGTGGGAGAGGCACTGTCAAGAAATTTTAATGAAAATAAGAAAAAAATTTGGAGTGAGTTAAACAAGTTAAGAAAGCCTAGAGAACGAATGGATTTGTCACTTAAAAAGGGAGGAGGGGAGTTAGTAGATGGAGAGATGGAGGTTTTGGGTAGATGGTGAGAATATTTTGAGGAACTTTTAAATGTCGACGAAGAAAGGGACACGGTAATTTCATGCACTGGCCAGGGAGGTATATCATCTTTTAGGAGTAAAGAAGAGCAGGATGTGAGCGTGGGGGAGGTGCGTGAGGAATTACATAGAATGAAAGGGGGTAAAGCAGCTGGAACTGACGGAATCATGACAGAAATGTTAAAAGCAGGGGGGATATAGTGATGGAGTGGTTGGTATTTTTGTTTAATAAATGTATGAAAGAGGGGAAGGTACCTAGGGATTGGCGGAGAGCATGTATAGTCCATTATATAAAGGGAAGGGGGACAAAAGAGATTGTAAAAATTATAGAGGAATAAGTTTATTGAGTATACCAGGAAAAGTGTACGGTAGGGTTATAACTGAAGGAATTAGAGGTAAGACAGAATGTAGGATTGCAGATGAGCAAGGAGGTTACAGAGTGGGTAGGGGATGTGTAGATCAAGTGTTTACATTGAAACATATATGTGAACAGTATTTAGATAAAGGTAAGGAAGTTTTTATTGCATTTATGGATTTAGAAAAAGCATATGATAGAGTGGATAGGGGAGCAATGTGGCAGATGTTGCAAATATATGGAATAGGTAGTAAGTTACTAAATGCTGTAAAGAGTTTTTATGAGGATAGTGAGGTTCAGGTTAGGGTGTGTAGAAGAGAGGGAGACTACTTCCCGGTAAAAGTAGGTCTTAGACAGGGATGTGTAATGTCACCATGGTTGTTTAATATATTTATAGAAGGGGTTGTAAAAGAAGTAAATGCTAGGGTGTTTGGGAGAGGGGTGGGATTAAATTATGGGGAATCAAATACAAAATGGGAATTGACACAGTTGCTTTTTGCTGATGATACTGTACTTATAGGAGATTCTAAAGAAAAATTGCAAAGGTTAGTGGATGAGTTTGGGAGTGTGTGTAAAGGTAGAAAGTTGAAAGTGAACATAGAAAAGAGTAAGGTGATGAGGGTATCAAATGATTTAGATAAAGAAAAATTGGATATCAAATTTGCGAGGAGGAGTGTCGAAGAAGTGAATGTTCTCAGATAATTGGGAGTTGACGTGTCGGCGGATGGATTTATGAAGGATGAGGTTAATCATAGAATTGATGAGGGATAAAAGGTGAGTGGTGCATTGAGGTATATGTATAGACAAAAAACGTTATCTATGGAGGCAAAGAAGGGAATGTATGAAAGCATAGTAGTACGAACACTCTTATATGGGTGTGAAGCTTGGGTTGTGAATGCAGCAGCGAGGAGGCGGTTGGAGGCAGTGGAGATGTCCTGTCTAAGGGCAAAGTGTGGTGTAAATATTATGCAGAAAATTCGAAGTGTGGAAATTAGGAGAAGGTGTGGAGTTAATAAAAGAATTAGTCAGAGGGCTGAGGAGGGGTTGTTGAGGTGGTTTGGTCATTTAGAGAGAATGGATCAAAGTAGAATGCAATAGAGAGCATTTAAATCTGTAGGGGAAGGAAGGCTGGGTAGGGGTCGTCCTCGAAAAGAGTGGAAGGAAAGGGTGAGGGAGGTTTTGTGGGCGAGGGGCTTGGACTTCCAGCAGGCGTGCATGAGCGTGTTCATTAGGAGTGAATGGAGACGAATGGTATTTGGGACCTGACGATCTGTTAGAGTGTGAGCAGGGTAATATTTAGTGAAAGGATTCAGGGAAACCGGTTATTTTTACATAGCTGGACTTGAGTCCTGGAAATGGGAAGTACAATGCCTGCACTCTAAAGGGGGGGGGGCGGTGGCTTCGGGATATTGGCGGTTTGGAGGGATATGTTGTGTCTCTTTATACGTATATACTTCTAAACTGTTGTGTTCTGAGCACCTCTGCAAAAACAGTGATTATATGTGAGGTGAACGTGTTGAATGATGATGAAGGCATTTTCTTTTTGGGGATTATATATATATATATATATATATACATATATACATTATATATATATATACACATATATACATTATATATATATATACATATATACATTACCTGGAGTTTACCTGGAGAGAGTTTCGGGGGTCAACGCCCCCGCGGCCCGGTCTGTGACCAGGCCTCCTGGTGGATCAGCGCATGATCAACCAGGCTATTACTGTTGGCTGCACGCAAACCAACGTACGAGCCACAGCCCGGCTGGTCAGGAACCGACTTTAGGTGCTTGTCCAGTGCCAGCTTGAAGACTGCCAGGGGTCTGTTGGTAATCCCCCTTATGTATGCTGGGAGGCAGTTGAACAGTCTCAGGCCCCTGACACTTATTGTATTGTCTCTTAACGTGCTAGTGACACCCCTGCTTTTCATTGGGGGGATGTTGCTTTCGTTGTGATTGCTTTTCGTGTGTAAGTTCGGTACTAGTCCCTCTAGGATTTTCCAGGTGTATATAATCATGTATCTCTCCCGTCTGCATTCCAGGGAGTACAGGTTCTGAAACTTCAAGCGCTCCCAGTAAATGAGGTGTTTTATCTCCCTTATGCGTGCCGTGAAGGTTCTCTGTACATTGTCTTGGTCAGCAATTTCACCTGCTGTGAGGGAAAAGTTCAATAGATAGGAGTAGAGAGGGAGTATATAGTAACAATAGTTTCATTGCCGGCTACTTGTTAAGGTAGGGTAAGTCAAGCTCCCGCTATTCCCACCTTTTGTCCCCTCCTCGAAAGTGATAGTTTCATTGCTGGCTACTTGTTAAGGTAGGGTAATTCAAGCTCCCGCTATTCCTGCCTTTTTTCCCCCACCCCGAAAGTGATAGTTTGACTGCCGGCTGCTTGTTAAGGTAGGGTCAGTCTAGCTCCTGCTATCCCTTCCCCTCCTTCTTCCTCCCCCCTCCCCCGAAAGGTGACGTGTGGGGCTTCGGTCCAAACAGTAATCACTAGACTCACAGCTCCCAGCACTACTGTAAGTACATGCCTGCCTTGTATTCTAGTGGATTTATTGGTCGAAACCTTCACTTTTGACCAATAATAAACTTAGTCCTTTCAGTCTTGCTCTAGGTTGACTGTTGTAATAATCACCACATCTTTTAGGTATTGTACTTATCATGGAGAGTGATTTCTTAAGCAGTGGGTAACCTGTCTATCTTTCCAGCTTGGATGACAGAGAGGGTCACCTGCCAATCAACGAGCAGAACTGATGGAGATGGACTAACGTCCTGAGACTTCCCCTTTTTGGATTTAATTACCTGTGCACCTGTACGAAATTGCAGGACGTAACCCCTCATCATTGCAGCGGTAAAGAACCTGCTTTCCTGTCATCGGGGTATAATACTCACGGCTATACTGTGAAGAACGAACCGGTGGGTTGTAACCAACACCTGCGACCCCCCCCCTATCATCAGCAACGGCTACAATTTCAACAACACAGTGTCACCAACACCAGACACCCCTATATATATTAACGTTGAATTCAGTTACCATTTATATTTTTCATTTTTCATTTTTTTAATGTAGGATTAATATTTCATATTTAAGTGTTTTTTATTTTCTATATAATAAAGTGTTTATGTTTGTCTGTTATTATTTCTTTTTCTATTCACTAATTTTCCTGAGGAGGAGCCAGCCTGGGTAATACTGTCTGAAGTTGATACAGGGCTGAGTAAGCCTTCACAAGTGGCGACCTTGCCAGGATTTTCTCGACTGAATCAAGATTCAACTCCATCTCGAATCTACCATTGGAACTTCAACGCCGCATACCACAGACGGTTACCACCAGCCATGAGTAATCATTCTCTATGGTAGGACTACAGTACAGGTATTTAAAAGATTTGGTGATTGTTAGTCTGAATTTATTGTAAGTCAAGTCAAGGCAGGAATACTAGTTAATTCTGCTATCTATTTTTGTGTGAGCTTGAAACACTTTGGAGGATTAGACTCTAGGGACCCGAGATTTTCCAGTGACAATTTGTTTCATTGAGCTCTTTATTATATCAAGGGAACTGTCATAGGGCACTCTTGATTTGTTGGTGAGAAGAGTGGATGGTCAAGTGACCCCATTCTACTTACTGTTTGCTCGGAGCCAGCATAGAACTCTTCGTTTTAATTAATACATATTGTTTAATTGAAGCAGGGATCGAGCCCTCTGGTTTATTTACAGTTTGAGCAGAGCAGGAATTGAACCCTCTGTTTTCTTTAATACCCGTTTCAGTTATTCTTGCAAGCATGGAGGAATACCAGTTTTGGATGAACGCTGGAAGTAAGTTAGGAATAACAGGAAAAAATTTAGAATCTTTCATTAGTGCTAAGATCCAGGAAAGACTTGAAAGAGAGAGAATTGAGAGAGAAGAGAGACAGTTAGAAAGGGAAAGAGAAGAAGGAAAGGAGAGAGAGAGAATAGAAAGAGAAGAGAAAAAGGAGAGAGAGAGAATTGAGAGAGAAATTCAAGAAAGACAGAAAAAGAGAAGACAAAAAGGAGCGTGATAGACTTGATCGTGAGGAGAGAGCTAGAGTACGTGAAGAACAAGTTAAATTAAGAGAACTTGAGGAAAGAGCAAAGGATAGGGAACGTGAGGAACAAGCTAAAATATGTGAGGAACAGGTTAAATTAAGAGAACTTGAGGAAAGAGCAAAGGGTAGAGAAGTTGAGGAAAAAGCTAGAGAACTTGAGTTAATAGAGAGAGAAAAGGATCACGAGCTCGAAAAATCTCGCCTTGAATTAGAGAATAAAAAGTTAACTTTTACACAACAACAATTAGAGGAAGGAGTAATGGAACAACGTGCAGTCAGTGCACATATTCCAACACCTAATTTACCTCCCTTCACAGAGGGGGAAGACATAACTTCATACATTATCAGGTTTGAAAATACCGCTACCCTCTGTGAATGGCCTGCTGACACCTGGGCTACCAGGTTAGGAATGTTATTTTCTGGTACAGCCTTGAATATCTATGCAACTTTGTCGCAGGATATCATATGTAAACCATACCCCCGGCCGGGATTGAACCCGCGGTCATAGAGTCTCAAAACTCCAGCCTGTCGCGTTAGCCACTAGACCAGCTAGCCACAATAAGATTCATCCAACTAGGTATATTTCTACACCATAGGAAAGTTAGCACAGGCACCTCTGTGACCACAAATGCAAGTTTTTACAGACGAATCTCCAGCTAGCGTGGCCGTGACGAACTCTAGCTCAAGTCCCTTCACTGCCATCAACATGACTCAAGAAATCGTAATGACACGATTGCAAATAAACCATACCCCCGGCCGGGATTGAACCCGCGGTCATAGAGTCTCAGAACTCCAGCCCGTCGCGTTAGCCACTAGACCAGCTAGACTAGCTAGGGACTTGAGCTAGAGTTCGTCACGGCCACGCTAGCTGGAGATTCGTCTGTAAAAACTTGCATTTGTGGTCACAGAGGTGCCTGTGCTAACTTTCCTATGGTGTAGAAATATACCTAGTTGGATGAATCTTATTGTGGCTAGCTGGTCTAGTGGCTAACGCGACGGGCTGGAGTTTTGAGACTCTATGACCGCGGGTTCAATCCCGGCCGGGGGTATGGTTTATTTGCAATTGTGTCATTACGATTTCTTGAATCATATGTAATTATAACCTACTGAAGAAGGCAATCCTTAAAGCATATCAAAAAACCACAAATTCTTACAGGAAAGATTTCAGGTATGCCACCTTACAGCCTGGCCAGAACTTTCAGCAGTTACAGGTAACACTCTTTCGTTTGTTCGACTTTTGGATAGAGAGTTCAGGAATTGATCGCAGTTATGAATATCTTAGAGACTTCATGGTTGCTGACCAGTTCCTGACAGCTCTTCCCCATCAGATACGAACATTCATCAGAGAACGTAATCTGATTAAAGCTGAGGAAGTTGCTGAGGCTGCTGACCTGTATGCTGAGGCTGCTGACCTGTATGCTGAGGCTGCTGACCTGTATGCTGAGGCTCACAATTACTATAAAGACCTAAAGGGATCGAACCCTAAGGGCAAGGGTTCATCAGACCTTAAGAAATAAAAGCCTCTAGTGGAAAGTAAAATGACTTCTTTTATTCCTGTTTGTCATTTGTGTTGTGTTAAGGGACATAAAGGTCCAGATTGTCCTTCTAAGAAGGTCCAAAAAGTTGGAAGATGTTTTAAAGACTGTAATGACCAAGCACCCTTCTGTTCAGGAACAGTTAATGGACTTAATGTATCTACCATTTTACGAGACACTGGATGCACATGTATAGTCATTTCTGATATGCTGCTCACTAACCTTAAAGAAACTCATTCCTCTGCTATACTTTCAGACTACTTGGGCCGTACGGACACTTTTCCTACCATCCGTTGTTACATTAGGTCTAAATGGTTCACAGGTTGGTCTGAAGCCGTACTAGCTCCCATCACTTCTTGCTCCGTACCAATAGGTAATGTAAAAGGTGCCATTCTTCCTTCTGAGGTTGACCTTTCATCGCCAAAGATGGACATATGTGTTTCAGATCCTCTTTCTGTAGAGTCAGAGAAGTCCCTCGAAAGTTCAGATGAGACAATGTCTCGTGAGATTCATGTGGGATTAAAAACCAGTGATGATACTCTCGAAAGCGAGGTAGTAGGATCACCGGTTCACTTGTTAGATGAAAGTGAAGATATCGCCTCCGATACCATAAATGTCTTGACTAGGGCTCAGACCAAAGCCCCGGCTTCTCCTACTATCCATCCTTTGGTTTTCCCTGACTTTAAGCCTTTAGATATATCGAAGGACTCCTTTGTCAATTTCCAACGTAATTGCCCTTCTCTTCAGAATTGCCATAATGCCGCTAAACAAAATCAAGTTATCCAAAGGAAAAACTTTTCATATAAATTTGAATATATAAAAGGTATCTTGTACAAGTCAGTATTCAAATTAAATTCAGATGAGATAGACTATTCCATCTTAGTTGTTCCAAGTCAATGCAGAGAGACTGTTCTTAAAATGGCTCATGACCTGCCAGTGGCCGGACATTTCTCGCATCGTAAAACCTTAAATAAAATTAGGGAAACCTATTTTTGGCCAAAAATGTCCTCAGATATCACTACCTATTGTAGATCGTGTAAAGTTCGCCAACTGGAATCCTCCCGAGGTACCAGGCGAGTACCTATGGTCAAAATGCCAGTCTTTACTGTACCCTTTGAAAGAGTAGCTATTGACATCGTTGGTCCTTTATCACCACTTTCATCTGGGGGACATAGATATATATTAACATTAGTTGATTATGCTTCGAGTTTCCCTGAAGCCATATCCTTAAAGACCATAACTACTACAGAGGTGGCTGAAGCCCTTTTGTCCATCTTCTCCAAAGTGGGCATCCCTAGAGAAATTTTGTCTGACCGTGGGACACAATTCACATCTGACTTAATGCAACATCTATACCAACTTCTGGGAGTGAAGCCTCTCTTCACCACACCCTATCATCCCAGCTGTAATGGGAGGATTGAGCGCCAGCATTCTATTCTCAAGTCCATTTTAAGGAAACTTTGCTCCCTTAAACCTAAGGAGTGGCATCGTTACCTACCCTGTGCTTTGTTTGCCATGAGGGAAGTTCCCAGTGACTCTTTAGGGTTTTCACCTTTTGAACTTCTCTATGGTAGACAGGCCAGAGGCCCATTGTCCATCCTTCATGACTTATGGACTAATGAGGAGGTGAGTGCTGAGGTTCAGTCTTCTTATCAATTTCTCCTTGACCTTAGATCCAAACTTGAGGAGACCTCTGACATAGTTTCGAAAAACCTAAGCTTGTCAATGGACCAGTACAAAACCTATTTTGATTCCAAAAGTCAGAGGAGAAGTTTTAAAGTAGGAGATGAAGTTCTTGTACTTTTGCCGATCAAGTCAAATAAATTATTAGTAGCATGGAAAGGTCCATATAAAGTATTAAAAATTTGTGGGAAAGTTGACTACCTCATAGAAGTCAAGGGGAAACCTAAGTTTTATCATATCAACATCCTTAAGAAATATTACCGAAGAAATTCGGTTAACTGCCTTAATAACTCTGACTTAGTTTTTCCACACGAACTTGATACGATAACTGAAGAATGTAAGGTGTACGTAATTGACACCTCTAACTTAGACTATGATGAAGAACTACATGACTTGGTGACTCTTGACCACTCGGGCGCAACCAACATTAATATTAATGAATCTTTGGATGACCATAAGAGACATGAATTACTTCAATGTGTGAGTAACTTTTCAGACTCTTTACTGATATTCCAGGTGTTACCTCCACGGTAGTCCATAAGATTGACTAAGTGACGGACAATCCTATCAAACGAAAATTATACCCAGTTCCAGTTCACCTTAGGGATGCATTTGACCGAGAGGTAGACAAATTACTAAAACTAAAGATCATTGAACCTTCAGTATCTTCATATTGTTCACCAGTAGTCATGGTTAAGAAGGAGGATAATTCATATAGACTTGCTATTGACTTCAGAGGCCTTAATGTTATAACTCGGTGGGATGCTGAGCCTATGCCCTTAATAGACAGCGATCTACACAAATTTTATGACTCTTCCTTCTTTTCAGAGATTGATATTGCGCAGGCATATCATCAAGTAATGTTAGATCCTTCTTCTAAGCAGTACACCGCTTTTCCTACACACCAAGGACTGATGCAGTATAGAACTATGCCCTTCGGTTTGGTAACTGCCTGTGCTACCTACGTGAGACTGATGAGAAAGGTCGTGGGTAATATGCCAAATGTTTCAGTTTATTTTGATAACATTTACGTAATGACATCCACGTGGGGCGAACATATCCAAACATTAACATCAGTTTTGCGTAGGTTACACTCACATGGCCTCACGGCCAAGCCAAAGAAATGCTTCCTTGGGTATAACAAGATTAGATATCTTGGACTGATACTTTCTAATAACTCTCTGCAGCCTCTCCCCAGTAAGATCAAAGCTTTATTAGAATTTAAATTCTCCAAAACCAAGAAGCTCATGTGTAGCTTTCTTGGTTCTGTAAATTTTTATGCACGGTTTATCCCGAACCTTACTGATCTTACAGGCATCTTATCCAGCTTCCTTAAAGAGTCTGTGAAGGAACCTCTTGAACTTTCCGACGTAGCTCGGGGAAAGTTTAATGAGATTAAAAGTATCATTTCGAAAGACCCTATACTTAAGATTCCAGATATTAATAAAACATTTTGTTTAAGAACTGATGCCTCCAATACTGGCTTAGATGTGGTGCTACTACAATACCATGATGGTACTCTCTTCCCTGTATACTTCCTAAGCTGGAAACTCCTTCCTGCAGAAACGAGATACTCCACCATAGAAAAGGAATGTTTGGCCCTTGTGTGGGGAATCTCCAAACTTAAATTTTATTTGCTGGGAAAAGAATTCATTTTAGAAACGGACCACAAACCTTTGATATACCTAGAAACTTTTAACCCTTTCAGGGTCTAAGGCCCAAATCTGAAGTGGTGCCCCAGTGTCCAAGAATTTTCCAAAAAAATATTTGTTATTTTTTCTTATGGAACGGTAGAGAATCTTTTTGCAAAGGTAATAAAACAAAAAGTACGAAATTTGATGGAAAATTGACGAAATTATGCTCTCGCGAATTTTGATGTGTCAGCGATATTCACGAATTGGCGATTTTGCCGACTTTGACTTCCATTTTAGGCCAATTACATCATTCCAGTCTACCAAATTCTTAGCTATTTTACTAGTATTACTTCTATTCTATCGATTGAGCACAAGAAATCGCCAAGTCAACTGTTTCAACTACAAAATAAAGTGAACGGAAATTGGTAATTTGGCCAATTTAACACAAAGTTCAAAATATTCCAATTTCAAAATAGCACCCAGAATAAACAATGTAGGCATTCCTGGCACTAAACTAACATTTCCTCGGTTCATTAGTTACGTTTTGAGGCTTTACAAATAAATCCCATTTTTATTTTTTATTTACATAATGAATTTTTATTCACACCAAAAAATAGAAGATTTACTGTTATGCAATATTGTAATAATTGTATAAATATCATCACCACATTTGTGAATGTGTATAAGATCCACCAGCTGGCGTGTATTAGACGTGTGAGGTCGTTTGTTTACTCTTGAACATCGACAAAAATTTAACATTTCCGCTACTTTGAGCTCAGTTTCAAGCCATTTCCGGTGCTAAAACCAATCAAAATCATCTCTATTTCTGTAATATGTCTTCCATTCTATCAAATGAGACCAAGAAATTGCAAATACAACTATAAAAAACATACAAAAAAACACTGCAAAGTTGCTGTTTTAATCGAAAATCTTGGTTTCAGTTTTTTTTCTCTCATTATACACAGTGTGCTGCAGGATTTGTTTTATGTGGTGCACACATACCACATAGATGTATTCTCTCATATCTAGGCCCAAGTGTACCACTCACAGTTTATCAGAGTGAGCTGAGCTCATGACGTAGATCTACGGTTTGGACACTGAACGCAAAGCCGTAGATCTACGGGACGGACCCTGAAAGGGTTAAGGGAACCAACAGTCGCCTCTTGAGGTGGACATTGGCTCCAGGTTTTTAAGTTCCATAATGTGTATATCAATGGTTCATCCAATTATTTCTCTGACTGGTTAAGTCGTGACAGTAGAAGATTTCTTGCCTTACGCGACTTCCATATGTTAGAACTTTTTCCTCGTCTATTCTTCTTATACTCCTTGACTATAAGTCTTCGTATGGGGGAGTGTGAGGGAAAAGTTCAATAGATAGGAGTAGAGAGGGAGTATATAGTAACAATAGTTTCATTGCCAGCTACTTGTTAAGGTAGGGTAAGTCAAGCTCCCGCTATTCCCACCTTTTGTCCCCTCCTTGAAAGTGATAGTTTCATTGCCGGCTACTTGTTAAGGTAGGGTAAGTCAAGCTCCCGCTATTCCTGCCTTTTTTCCCCCACCCAGAAAGATATAGTTTGACTGCCGGCTGCTTGTTAAGGTAGGGTCAGTCTAGCTCCCGCTATCCCTTCCCCTCCTTCTTCCTCCCCCCCTGAAAGGTGACGTGTGGGGCTTCGGTTCAAACAGTAATCACTAGACTCACAGCTCCCAGCACTACTGTAAGTACATGCCTGCCTTGTATTCTAGTGGATTTATTGGTAGAAACCTTCACTTTTGACCAATAATAAACTTAGTCCTTTCAGTCTTGCTCTAGGTTGACTGTTGTAATAATCACCACATCTTTTAGGTATTGTACTTATCATGGAGAGTGATTTCTTAAGCAGTGGGTAACCTGTCTATCTTTCCAGCTTGGATGACAGAGAGGGTCACCTGCAAATCAACGAGCAGAACTGATGGAGATGGACTAACGTCCTGAGACTTCCCCTTTTTGGATTTAATTACCTGTGCACCTGTATGAAATTGCAGGACGTAACCCCTCATCACTGCAGCGGTAAAGAACCTGCTTTCCTGTCATCGGGATATAATACTCACGGCTATACTGTGAAGAACGAACCGGTGGGTTGTAACCAACACCTGCGACCCCCCCCCCTATCATCAGCAACGGCTACAATTTCAACAACACAGTGTCACCAACACCAGACACCCGTGTATGTATTAACGTTGAATTCAGTTATCATTTATATTTTTAATTTTTCATTTTCTTTAATGTAGGATTAATATTTCATATTTAAGTGTTTTATATTTTCTATATAATAAAGTGTTTATGTTTGTCTGTTATTATTTCTTTTTCTATTCACTAATTTTCCTGAGGAGGAGCCAGCCTGGGTAATACTATCTGAAGTTGATACAGGGCTGAGTAAGCCTTCACACCCGCCTTGAAATGTGCCGTTAGTGTGTAGCAATATTCAGCCTAGACAGAACAAGTGACGTGAAGAGTGTCATCATGGTCTTGGCATCCCTAGTTTTGAAGGTTCTCATTATCCTTCCTGTCATTTTTCTAGCAGATGCGAGTGATACAATGTTTTGGTCCTTGAAGGTGAGATCCTCCGACATGATCACTCCCAGGTCTTTGACGTTGGTGTTTCGCTCTATTTTGTGGCCAGAATTTGTTTTGTACTCTGATGACGATTTAATTTCCTCGTGTTTGCCATATCTGAGTAATTGAAATTTCTCATCATTAAACTTCATATTGTTTTCTGCAGCCCACTGAAAGATTTGGTTGATGTCCGCCTTGCAGTGTCTGCAATGGAAGACACTGTCATGCAGATTCGGGTGTCATCTGCAAAGGAAGATACGGTGCTGTGGATGACATCCTTGTCTATGTCAGATATGAGAATGAGGAACAAGATGGGAGCAAGTACTGTGCCTTGTGGAACAGAGCTTTTCACCGTAGCTGCCTCGGACTTTACTCTGACTACTACTCTCTGTGCTCTGTTAGTGAGGAAATTATAGATCCATCGACCGACTTTTCCTGTTATTCCTTTAGCACGCATTTTGTGCGCTATTACGCCCTGTCGAAGGCTTTTGCAAAGTCTGTATATATTACATCTGCATTCTTTTTGTCTTCTAGTGCATCTAGGACCTTGTCGTAGTGATCCAATAGTTGAGACAGACAGGAGCGACCTGTTCTAAACCCATGTTGCCCTGGGTTGTGTAACTGATGGGTTTCTAGATGGGTGGTGATCTTGCTTCTTAGGACCCTTTCGAAGATTTTTATGATATGGGATGTTAGTGCTGTCGGTCTGTAGTTCTTTGCTTTTGCTTTACTGCCCTCTTTGTGGAGTGGGGCTATGTCTGTTGTTTTTAGTAACTGTGGGACTACCCCCGTGTCCATGCTCCCTCTCCATAGGATGGAAAAGGCTCGTGATAGGGGCTTCTTGCAGTTCTTGATGAACACGGAGTTCCACGAGTCTGGCCCTGGGGCAGAGTGCATGGGCATGTCATTTATCGCCTGTTCGAAGTCATTTGGCGTCAGGATAACATCAGATAGGCTTGTGTTAATCAAATTCTGTGGCTCTCTCATAAAAAATTCCTTTTCATCTTCGACTCTCAGTCTGGTTAGCGGCTTGCTAAAAACTGAGTCATATTGGGACTTGAGTAGCTCACTCATTTCCTTGCAGTCATCTGTGTAGGACCCATCTTGTTTAAGTAAGGGCCCAATACTGGACGTTGTTCTCGACGTTGATTTGGCATAGGAGAAGAAATACTTTGGGTTTCTTTCTATTTCATTTATGGCTTTTAGTTCTTCCAGCGATTCCTATAAGATTCCTTTAGCTTAAGTTCGATGCTTACTATTTCTCTGACCAGTGTCTCCCTACGCATTTCAGACATATTGACCTCTTTTAGCCGCTCTGTTATTCTTTTCCGTCGCCTGTAAAGGGAGCGCATGTCTCTTTCTATTTTACATCTACTCCTCCTTTTTCTTAGAGGAATAAGCCTTGTGCATACATCGAGTGCCACCAAGCTAATCTGTTCTAGGCATAAGTTGGGGTCTGTGTTGCTTAGTATATCTTCCCAGCTTACATCGGTTAGGACTTGGTTTACTTGGTCCCACTTTATATTTTTGTTATTGAAGTTGAATTTGGCGAATGCTCCCTCGTGACTAATCTCATTATGTCGGTCTGGGGCTCCGCGCATACATGTCTGAACCTCAATAATGTTGTGATCTGAGTATATTGTTTTTGATATGGTGACATTTCGTATCAGATCATCATTGTTAGTGAAGATGAGGTCTAGTGTATTCTCCAGTCTAGTAGGCTCTATTATTTGCTGGTTTAAACTGAATTTTGTGCAGAGATTTAAAAGCTCGTGTGAGTGTGAGTTTTCATCAGAGCTGCCTCCTGGTGTTATTACTGCAACAATATTATTTGCTATATTCCTCCATTTTAGGTGCCTTAAGTTGAAATCCCCCAGGAGCAAGATGTTGGGTGCAGGAGCTGGAAGATTTTCCAGACAGTGGTCAATTTTTAACAGCTGTTCCTGGAATTGCTGGGATGTTGCATCCGGAGGCTTGTAGACTACTACAATGACTAGGTTTTGGTTCTCGACCTTTATTGCTAAAACTTCCACTACATCATTTGAGGCATTAAGCAGTTCTGTGCAAACAAGTGACTCTGCAATGTACAGGCCAACCCCCCCATCCCCTTTTGCCTGTTCACTCTGTCACATCTGTATAGGTTGTAACCTGGGATCCATATTTCGTTGTCCAAGTGATCCTTTATGTGGGTCTCAGTGAAAGTCGCGAACATTGCCTTTGCCTCTGCAAGCAGTCCACGGATGAAAGGTATTTTGTTGTTTGTTGCTGGCTTTAGACCCTGTATATTTGCAAAGAAGAATGTCATCGGACTGGTGGTACTGTTGGTACTGGGGGGGGGGATTTTTTTTTCCTGCATTAGCATCTGTATCTGTTGGTTTGGAGTGGAGGCCATCGACTGTGGTTCCACTCCAGGAATGATTGGATTTGGTGTACGATTTCTGCCATTTCCTGCCAGTTTTTTTTTTCCTTCCTGGCACTAAAAAACCTCTCCCTCTTGAGTGGCTGTGACTACCCAGGGTTTCCCATGGTCTGGATGTTTTGTATCTTTTTGTCCCCTTTAGATGGTGTGCCTGGCAATTTAAGTTATAGCACAGTCTTTCCTGTACTGAAGAGGTACACATTTCAGGGTGAAGAAGCTTACAGGAAGGGAGTTTGCATTTTCCTGTTGTCATATGGGCGCAGCATTTTCTAGGGTGGTCATAGTTGCACGTCCCGCCTGTTTTTCCAGATTTCCCATGTCTGCAGATACCAAGTGCATAGTATGTGCACAGGCTTGGTTTCCGTTTGCCTTGGGTTTCTGTGACTGTATTCCCTGTTGGTGCATGTTTACCTGTCTTATTCCTATCCTCCCTAGCACCAACAATGGAGCTCCCACCAGTTGTTTTTGGTAATATATCCTCACTATTGCTAGTGGAGTCCTCTTGTTTGCTATTTCCTGTGGTATTTCTAGTTTGCAATATTGGTTTTATCTTATCTTTGACTACACTTGTTTCCCCACTACGGCTCCTGTCCCCTATGAGGTCATTTATATGTATTCCTTCCTGCGTATAGTTCCCTACTACCTGGACAAAATCTCCAGCTTCACCATTACTGTCTCCCAGGACAGCACCTCCAGCTTCACCATTACTGTCTCCCAGGACAGCACCTCCAGCTTCACCATTACTGTCTCCCAGGACAGCACCTCCAGCTTCACCATTACTGTCTCCCAGGACAGCACCTCCAGTTTCACCATTACTGTCTCCCTGGACAGCACCTCCAGCTTCACCATTACTGTCTCCCAGGACAGTACCTCCAGCTTCACCATTACTGTCTCCCAGGACAGCACCTCCAGCTTCACCATTACTGTCTCCCAGGACAGCACCTCCAGCTTCACCATTATTGTCTCCCAGGACAGCACTATCAGCCCCACATTTACTGACTACCAGGACATCACCTCCAGCCTTACAGTTTCTGACTACATGGCCAGTATCAAGGGCAGTACCATTCAGCCCAGACTTTTTATGTTCCCATCTGTTGTAGAAAGCTTCCAGGTTTTCTATGAAAGCAGCTTTGATGTTATCCTCTTTTAATATCCTTGTGATTTTAGTCTATAGATTTATCTCATTTTGGCATACCCAAAACACTTCCCTGTTTTAATACTGCTTGTAGCTAGTTCTTGGATATCTGCACAAGGGGCGTGACACCAATTTCCACAAAAATGACAATTTATCCATGTGGAAGCCCGTTTGTTTGATTGACTGCAGACTACACAGAGCTTCATAATGATTTGAATGGTTGATTTACTGTAATTCTACTAGCAACCTCTTGAATACTCTATTAATAACCACCTTAAATGAAGCTCTAGCTATTTGTATTTCTATTTCTAACTGTACTTGTATATTGGACAGCTTACCGTGTACGTTCCTAATTTATATTTATTGTTTGTGTTTGATAAGGGCGCCTACAACCCCATCCATTTACAGTCTGCTTTATTGTCCAACGAATCCGTTTGAAACCAGTCAAGGGTTCGGACCAGTCAAGGGCCTGAAGAAGATAAATTATGTAACATCACTGTCACTTGTGAAATGGTTGTGAAGCAGATAGACCGACTGAAGCAAAATAAGTCGCCGGGACCTGATGAGTTTTTTCAAGGGTTCTTAAGGAATACAAAATGGAACTCTGTGAACCATTAACTAATATTTTTAATTTATCTCTTCAAACAGGTATAGTGTCTGATATGTGGAAGATGGCTAATGTAATTCCTATTTTTAAATCAGGGGATAAGTCATTACTGTCAAATTATCGCCCAATAAACCTGACCTCAATTGTAGGCAAATTGCTAGAGTCAATTATAGCTGAGGTTATAAGAAGCCATCTGGATAAGCATAATCTGATTAATGATACTCAGCATGGATTCACGAGAGGCCATTCTTGTCTAACTAATTTATTAACTTTCTTCAGTAAAGCTTTTGAGGCTGTTGATCACGATAAAGAATTTGATATTATTTACTTAGATTTTAGTAAGACTTTTGATAGAGTTCCGCACCAAAGACTGTTAAAGAAAGTGGCAGCTCATGGCATTCAGGGAAAAGTGCTCTCATGGATCGAGTCATGGCTCACAGACAGGAAGCAGAGAGTGTCCATAAATGGGGTTAAATCCGAGTGGGGATCTGTAACAAGTGGCGTACCACAGGGATCAGTCTTAGGCCCTTCTCAACAAGATCAATGCAGTTGAACCATCAATAAAGTTTGCACTTGAACTCGAAAATGATGGCAAACTTCCTTTCCTCGACGTTCTCCTGTGCAGATCTCTCGACAGTGACAAACTTCTTTTCAAAGTGTATAGAAAACCTACCAACAAGGACGATCTTATACACTTTTATTCACACCAAGACACCCGCACTAAGAGAGGAGTCCTCATTGGCTTCTTCTTGAGAGCTCTTCGCATCTCCTGCCCTTGTTTTCTAGAAGAAGAATGCACTTACATAGCACAAGCCTTTACACGTCTTCAGTTCCCATCTTTCTCCATCCGAGATTGCAGACTCAAGGCACAAGCTATCCTCAACAAACCGCCCATGGAACAGCCCCCTATGCAGTTCATAGTACTCCCATGTGGTGATGTTGCCACGAATACTCGCCGGGCACTTGCTATTAGTAACATCAACGTTTCCACCATAAACACATCATCTATCAAAGACCTCACTACGAAACGCAGTCCCACACGTCTAACTTCTACAGCAGGCGTCTACACTGTCCCCTGTGGGTTCTGTCCCAAGAAATATGTAGGCGAGACAGGCAGAGATCTTGCAGTCCGCCTGAATGAGCATCGAAATGCCTCTAACAGAGACGATGTAAGGTACGCCTGTGTCCTCCACAGAGACTCCACGGGGCATTTGATGAACTGGAATGAGGCACAACTCGTCCTCACCGAACCAGACCTCAGACGCCGACGGTGCCTAGAAGCCTCACTAATCGCCGTCACCGACACTATAGAACGCAACACTGGAAACTACAAAATTTCAAAAACATTGGCATACATGATACTTAAGCACCACCAACCCAACAACACAGGAGTCACATGATTTCATCGTCTACCCGTCCTCATCACAACATGACATTCCTCAGGTCACGTGCGTCACTCACATCTCACTCTCCGCCTATATATATAATGTCTTTCTACCTCTGTATGTTAGAAGTGATCAAGGTCCCAGGACCGAAACGTTTTCTAATAAATATGTCATAGCGTTTGCTTACGTGTCTTTCTAAACCAACTTGTCGGTTGTGATGAATGGTTTGAAAAACCGACAAGTTGAAGATTGAGACACTTATGCAGCATATGGGAATCTTTATTCAGGAAACGCCACTGAGTGGCGAAACGTTTCCTGAATAAAGATTCCCATATGCTGCATAAGTGTCTCAATCTTCAACTTGTCGGTATTTATTACAAAGGTTTATACCATAATATATGGTTGGTAGGTAAGACACATAGGCAACAGTAGGCAACTTTATTCCGAAACGTTTCGCCTACACAGTAGGCTTCTTCAGTCGAATACAGAAAGTAGGCAGGAACAGTAGAGATGTGAAGACGATGTAATCAGTCCATCACCCTTGAAGTCGTAGAATTTGAGGTTGTCGGTCCCTCGGCCTGGAGAAGTTCAGTTCCATAGTCAGGAACTATCTGATAGTTCCTGACTATGGAACTGAACTATCTGATAGTTCCTGACTATGGAACTGAACTATCTGATAGTTCCTGACTATGGAACTGAACTATCTGATAGTTCCTGACTATGGAACTGAACTTCTCCAGGCCGAGGGACTGACAACCTCAAATTCTACAACTTCAAGGGTGATGGACTGATTACATCGTCTTCACATCTCTACTGTTCCTGCCTACTTTCTGTATTCGACTGAAGAAGCCTACTGTGTAGGCGAAACGTTTCGGAATAAAGTTGCCTACATGTTCATCTTGTCAGACACTACAACACATGGCCTCTTGGTACAGAAAACGCCTTAGACAACCCTTTCAAGTGAGAACTGATGGATCTGAGAGGGACCTGACCTCTCAGTGGCTACATTCTCACTACTACTACTACTATTCTGCACCTCTCCTTCCGACAGTATTTAAGTCTCCGCACTATCGCTTGATCTTCAGATAGTTCCTGACTATGGAACTGAACTTCTCCAGGCCGAGGGACTGACAACCTCAAATTCTACGACTTCAAGGGTGATGGACTGATTACATCCTCTTCACATCTCTACTGTTCCTGCCTAATTTCTGTATTCGACTGAAGAAGCCTACTGTGTAGGCGAAACGTTTCGGAATAAAGTTGCCTAACTGTTGCCTATGTGTCTTACCTACCAACCTGTCGGTATTGTATACCATTTTGATGTTCATCAAAGTTGCCTACTGTTGCCTATGTCTTGCCTACCAACCTGTCGGTATTGTATACCATTTTGATGTTCACCATAATATATACCAATGACCTTGATGAGGGTATTACTACTGATATTAGCAAATTCGCCGATGACACAAAGATAGGAAAGATAATTGATTCAAACGTAGATGTTAGGTAACTTCAGGAGGATTTAGACAATCTCTATTCTTGGTCAGAAAAGTGGCAGATGCAGTTCAATGTAGATAAATGCAAGGTTCTGAAGCTCGGGAGTGTCCATAACCCTTGCACTTATAAGTTAAATAATGTAGAACTTAGCCATACAGATTGCGAAAAGGACTTGGGGGTTATGGTGAGCAGCAACCTTAAACCAAGACAGCAGTGCCTAAACGTACGTAATAAGGCAAATAGATTATTAGGATTTATATCAAGAAGTGTAAGCAACAGAAGTCCATAGGTTATACTGCAGCTTTATACATAATTAGTAAGGCTTCGCCTAGATTATGCAGCTCACTTCTGGTCTCCATATTACAGAATGGACACAAATTCGTTAGAAAACATTCAGCGTAGAATGACTAAATTAATACATAGCATTAGAAATCTTCCTTATGAAGAAAGATTGAAGACTCTTAAATTACATTCACTTGTTAGACGAAGAATGAGGGGAAACATGATCGAAGTGTATAAGTGGAAGATGGATATTAATAAAGGGGATATTAATAAGGTCTTGAGGATATCTCCCCAAGAGTGAACCCGCAGTAATGGATTTAAATTAGACAAATTTTGTGGAGAAATTTTCTCCAGGAGGGGGGTATCAGCCCCCTTCAGCCCCTTCAGCCCCTTTCAGCCCTGAGGGGCCCAGACCTCTCAGAAGGGGCAGGCGTCTTGTTTACTGCTACAGTGAGTAATTGATCACAGATGCCGTACGAGTATGCGACCTGTGGTCAACCGACCATTGTTCCTTGCAGTCCAGTGTTGCAGAGTGTATTTTAATAAGAGACAGTACATCTCTTACTTTAGCAGGACAATTAAGGAAAATCCTGCTCCCACTTCGTTACCATAGTAAAGATAGTGGGCATTGTTGTCTATGCTTAAGACAGCAAGAATCAAACCTTCTGCTTTGCTTCATCGAGGAAGTGGCAAGGAAGCAAAAAGTACTAGGTCAGCTTCTTTTTTGTGCAAGGGCAGTGACGGCATGGGGCGCTGTGGCGTCTTCAGATTACTTTTGACTCTACTGAGAGTGACACTGACGCCAGGATAACCAGCAAAGAACACTGATCTGTGCGTTAGTGTGAACAAAGTGTCTCACAAAACACAATAAACAATTAAGAGAAGTGTGATCAGCTTCTCTTGTGACAAGATTGTGAACAATAAAGACAAATCTCGTGGAACCAGTGTGCGTTTCCTAGACAATAGAAGACGTGGACATCCAAGGACACTTCAGCTTCTATCAAGTCAAAGATACCTGTCGAAGGTGTGAAGAACACCATAGCTCACGTTACAAGAGCAAGGTATGTTACGAATTTCTTGTGGTACGGGGGACTGCGCAGTTCTTGAGTCGCAAGGAGTTTGTAATCAACCTATAGTCGGCAGTAAGGTGTGGACTTTTGAGTCCAAACAAGTATGTATTTTGTCAGCCATCAGTGAATGAAATATGCTGACATAACACCCCCTAGGGGTAATTTATAATCTTACAAATTATATTTTTTGACAGCCCGTTGTGAGATGGTTTCGACAGCTTCTAGACCTCGTCTGCAGGGGCGGCTGTGCAGGCGATGAGTTGTTAGGTAAGACACATATGCAACATGTGTCTTAACTTTCATATTGTCGGTATTTTATACCTTTCTTGCACAACTTGTCAGACACTGCAACATCATGGAATCTTGGTTCAGAGGACATCTACAAGACCTTCACGGCTGCTGCAACTAATCCATCTCTTTGGGAAGGACCTACTTCCACTGGGGAATCCCGCCTACCAGTGACTTTGCCCTCGTCTGCTGCCCGTCCCTATCCACTGACGCCTATATAAACCGCCAGTCTTCTTGTCTTTGCTCCAGATTCTCCTCCACCACGGTGCTGTGAACACTAACTCCAAGGCCGAGGAACTGATTACCTCATCTTTCGTATATAGTTCTACTGTCTTCCTATTATGTCCTAGAATCTGTATTGATAAAGCCACTGGATGGCGAAACGTCTACTACAATAAAGATATCCAGATGTTGCACATGTGTCTTAACTTTCATATTGTCGGTATTTTATACCTTTCTTGCACAACTTGTCAGACACTGCAACATCATGGAATCTTGGTTCAGAGGACATCTACAAGACCTTCACGGCTGCTGCAACTAACCCATCTCTTTGGGAAGGACCTACTTCCACTGGGGAATCCCGCCTACCAGTGACTTTGCCCTCGTCTGCTGCCCGTCCCTATCCACTGACGCCTATATAAACCGCCAGTCTTCTTGTCTTTGCTCCAGATTCTCCTCCACCACGATGCTGTGAACACTAACTCCAAGGCCGAGGGACTGATTACCTCATCTTTTGTATATAGTTCTACTGTCTTCCTATTATGTCCTAGAATCTGTATTGATAAAGCCACTGGATGGCGAAACGTCTACTACAATAAAGATATCCAGATGTTGTTAGGTAAGACACATATGCAACAGTTAGACAACTTTATTCCGAAACGTTTCGCCTACACAGTAGGCTTCTTCAGTCGAATACAGAAAGTAGGCAGGAACAGTAGAGATGTGAAGACGATGTAATCAGTCCATCACCCTTGTAGTCGTAGAAATTGAGGTTGTCAGTCCCTCGGCCTGGAGAAGTTCAGTTCCATAGTCAGGAACTATCTGAAGATCAAGCGACAGTGCGGAGACTTAAATACTGTCGGAAGGAGAGGTGCATAGTAGTAGTAGTAGTAGTAGTAGTAGTAGTAGTAGTAGTAGTAGTAGTAGTAGTAGTAGTAGTAGTAGTAGTAGTAGTGAGAATGTAGTGAGAGGTCATGTCCCTCTCAGATCCAACACTTCTCACTTGAAAAGCTTGTCCAAGGTGTTTTCTGTACCAAGATGCCATGTGTTGCAGTGTCTGACAAGATGAACATCAAAATGGTATACAATACCGACAGGTTGTTAGGTAAGACACATATGCAACAGTTAGACAACTTTATTCCGAAACGTTTCGCCTACACAGTAGGCTTCTTCAGTCGAATACAGAAAGTAGGCAGGAACAGTAGAGATGTGAAGACGATGTAATCAGTCCATCACCCTTGTAGTCGTAGAAATTGAGGTTGTCAGTCCCTCGGCCTGGAGAAGTTCAGTTCCATAGTCAGGAACTATCTGAAGATCAAGCGACAGTGCGGAGACTTAAATACTGTCGGAAGGAGAGGTGCAGAGTAGTAGTAGTAGTAGTAGTAGTAGTAGTAGTAGTAGTGAGAATGTAGTGAGAGGTCATGTCCCTCTCAGATCCAACACTTCTCACTTGAAAAGCTTGTCCAAGGTGTTTTCTGTACCAAGATGCCATGTGTTGCAGTGTCTGACAAGATGAACATCAAAATGGTATACAATACCGACAGGTTGTTAGGTAAGACACATATGCAACAGTTAGACAACTTTATTCCGAAACGTTTCGCCTACACAGTAGGCTTCTTCAGTCGAATACAGAAAGTAGGCAGGAACAGTAGAGATGTGAAGACGATGTAATCAGTCCATCACCCTTGTAGTCGTAGAAATTGAGGTTGTCAGTCCCTCGGCCTGGAGAAGTTCAGTTCCATAGTCAGGAACTATCTGAAGATCAAGCGACAGTGCGGAGACTTAAATACTGTCGGAAGGAGAGGTGCAGAGTAGTAGTAGTAGTAGTAGTAGTAGTAGTGAGAATGTAGTGAGAGGTCATGTCCCTCTCAGATCCAACACTTCTCACTGGAAAAGCTTGTCCAAGGTGTTTTCTGTACCAAGATGCCATGTGTTGCAGTGTCTGACAAGATGAACATCAAAATGGTATACAATACCGACAGGTTGTTAGGTAAGACACATATGCAACAGTTAGACAACTTTATTCCGAAACGTTTCGCCTACACAGTAGGCTTCTTCAGTCGAATACCTGTCGGTATTGTATACCATTTTGATGTTCATCTTGTCAGACACTGCAACACATGGCATCTTGGTACAGAAAACACCTTGGACAAGCTTTTCAAGTGAGAAGTGTTGGATCTGAGAGGGACATGACCTCTCACTACATTCTCACTACTACTACTACTACTACTACTACTACTACTACTACTACTACTACTACTACTACTACTACTCTGCACCTCTCCTTCCGACAGTATTTAAGTCTCCGCACTCTCGCTTGATCTTCAGATAGTTCCTGACTATGGAACTGAACTTCTCCAGGCCGAGGGACTGACAACCTCAATTTCTACGACTACAAGGGTGATGGACTGATTACATCGTCTTCACATCTCTACTGTTCCTGCCTACTTTCTGTATTCGACTGAAGAAGCCTACTGTGTAGGCGAAACGTTTCGGAATAAAGTTGTCTAACTGTTGCATATGTGTCTTACCTAACAACCTGTCGGTATTGTATACCATTTTGATGTTCATCTTGTCAGACACTGCAACACATGGCATCTTGGTACAGAAAACACCTTGGACAAGCTTTTCAAGTGAGAAGTGTTGGATCTGAGAGGGACATGACCTCTCACTACATTCTCACTACTACTACTACTACTACTACTACTACTACTACTACTCTGCACCTCTCCTTCCGACAGTATTTAAGTCTCCGCACTGTCGCTTGATCTTCAGATAGTTCCTGACTATGGAACTGAACTTCTCCAGGCCGAGGGACTGACAACCTCAATTTCTACGACTACAAGGGTGATGGACTGATTACATCGTCTTCACATCTCTACTGTTCCTGCCTACTTTCTGTATTCGACTGAAGAAGCCTACTGTGTAGGCGAAACGTTTCGGAATAAAGTTGTCTAACTGTTGCATATGTGTCTTACCTAACAACCTGTCGGTATTGTGTACCATTTTGATGTTCATCTTGTCAGACACTGCAACACATGGCATCTTGGTACAGAAAACACCTTGGACAAGCTTTTCAAGTGAGAAGTGTTGGATCTGAGAGGGACATGACCTCTCACTACATTCTCACTACTACTACTACTACTACTACTACTACTACTACTACTTCTCTGCACCTCTCATCTACAAACCTGTCAGACACTGCAACTTCTTGGGATCTTAATACTTGGGAATTCTTCGCTTGCCTAATTCTTGGGCACGACCTACTTCAACATTGAACTAATGTTACACGACCTATGACTGCTTCACCTCTCCTGCCAACGGTTTATAAGCTCCTTCTCAGCACGTATGCCGTATTCTATTCAAGATTGATGGACTGACCACATCGACTCAAGGTTGAGGGACTGATTACCTCATTCTCCTCCTGTTCTTCAAGATTCTCCTTTGTATGGACTGATGAAGCCACTGTGTGGCGAAACGTTTCCTCAATAAAGATACCCAAGAGTTGCACATGTGTCTAATTTATCAACATGTCGGTTCTCTGAACCATTCATCTACAAACCTGTCAGACACTGCAACTTCTTGGGATCTTAATACTTGGGAATTCTTCGCTTGCCTAATTCTTGGGCACGACCTACTTCAACATTGAACAAATGTTACTCGACCTATGACTGCTTCACCTCTCCTGCCAACGGTTTATAAGCTCCTTCTCAGCACGTATGCCGTATTCTATTCAAGATTGATGGACTGACCACATCGACTCAAGGTTGAGGGACTGATTACCTCATTCTCCTCCTGTTCTTCAAGATTCTCCTTTGTATGGACTGATGAAGCCACTGTGTGGCGAAACGTTTCCTCAATAAAGATACCCAAGAGTTGCACATGTGTCTAATTTATCATGTATAGAGCTGTAAAATAACTTTTGGACTTCTGTTACTTATACTTCTTGAGATAAATCCAAGTAATCTGTTGGCCTTGTTGCGCACACTGAGGCACTGCTGTCTTGGCTTTAGATTTCTGCTTACCATGACTCCCAAGTCTTTTTCACATTCTGTATGACCAAGCTCTACTTCACCTAGATTATAGCTTCGAGGGTTATTTTCATTACCAAGGGCAAGTACCTTACACTTATCCACATTAAACTTCATCTGCCATTTCTCAGACCAAGATATTAATTTGTTCAAATCGTCCTGGAGTTCATTGATATCATCCTCAGAGTGAATTATACGGCCTATCTTTGTATCATCAGCAAACTTACTCATGTCACTAGTAATCCCTTCATCAAGGTCATTAATGTAAATTATGAACAAGAGAGGGCCTAAAACTGATCCTTGTGGAACGCCACTAGTGACTAATCCCCATTCAGATTTCTCTCCATTAATGGTAACTCTCTGCTTTCTATTGGTAAGCCATGCCTCAATCCATGCTAGAACTTTACCTCCTATACCATGAGCTGCCACTTTTCTCAAGAGTCTCTTGTGAGGTACTCTGTCGAAGGCTTTACTAAAATCCAAATAAACAATATCATATTCCTTATCACTGTCAACTGCCTCAAATGTTCTATTGAAGAACGTCAGTAAGTTTGTCAGGCAGGAACGACCTCTCGTGAATCCATGCTGAGATTCATTTATCAAGGTGACTTCTGATAATGTCAGCTATAATTGATTCTAATAACTTGCCCACTATAGATGTCAGGCTTATTGGACGGTAATTTGAAGGAGTGGACTTATCCCCTGATTTGAATATAGGAACCACATTAGCCATCTTCCACATCTCTGGCACAACACTGGTAAGGATGGACGCATTGAATAAACTCGTTAATGGCTGACTAAGCTCCATCTTGCATTCCTTAAGTACCCTTGAAAACAACTCATCGGGTCCCGGGGACTTATTTTGTTTCAGTTTGTCTATCTGTTTAATAACCATGTCCCTCGTGACAGTAATATTAGTTAACTTAAATTCATCAGGAACTAAATAATTGTTAATTACTGGAATCTCATTTACATCTTCCTGTGTAAAAACTGACAAAAAATAGTCATTAAATAAGGAACACATTTCCAGTTCATTATCCGTCAGCTGTCCATTCCCAGATTTCAGAGGTCCTACTTTTTCCTTCACCTTCGTCCTATACACTTGAAAGAACCCCTTTGGATTAGTCTTTGATTCATTAGCAACTCTAATTTCATAGTCACGTTTAGCCTTTCTAATCGCCTTTTTTACTTCTCTTTTAAGCTGAACATATTGGTCAGTAAGGTTAACCTCTCCTCTTCTGATGCGCCTATAAATTCCCCTTTTCTCCCCTAATAGATGCTTTAGCCTCCTGTTAACCCATTTGGGATCGTATTAGAGATATATTTGACCCTCTCAGCAGCTCTGTGATTCTTCACCTACGCCTGTTTAAGGAGTGTCTCTCTCTTTCTAGTTTACATCTTCCCTTTCTTTTTCTTAATGGAATGAGGTTAGCAATAGGAATGATGAAGGAAAAAAGGTGAGTGGTGCGTTGAGGTATTTGTGGAGACAAAAAACGTTACCCATGGAGGCAAAGAAGGGAATGTAAGAGAGTATAGTGGTACCAACACTCTTACATGGGTGTGAATCATGAATTGCAAATGCAGCAGCGAGGAGGAGGCTGGAGGCAGTGGAGATGTCGTGTCTTAGGGCAATGTGTTGTGTAAATATTATGCAGAGAATTTGTAGTGTGGAAATTAGGAGGTGTGGCATTACTAAAAGTATTAGTCAGAGGGCTGAAGAAGGGGTGTTGAGGTGGTTTGGTCATTTAGCGAGAATGGAGCAAAATAGAATGACTTGGAGAGCGTATAAATCTGCAGTGGAAGGAAGGCGGGGTAGGGGTCATCCTCGAACCCTAGCGTGAGTGAGCGTGTTAGATAGGAGTGAATGGAGATGAATGCTTTTTTTTTTGGAACCTGAAGAGCTGTTAGAGTGTCAGCAGGGTAGTATTTTATTTTGCGAAGGGATTCAGGGAAACTGGTTAGTCGAACTCGAGTCCTGGGTATGGAAAGTACGATGCATGCACTTTAAAGGAGGGGCTTGGGATACTGACAGTTTGAAGGGGCATCTAAAACTGTCGTATCTGAGCTCCTCCGCAAAGACAGTGATTATATATATATATATATATATATATATATATATATATATATATATATATATATATATATATATATATATATATATATATATATATATATATATATGCGAAACAACCACTCTGAAAGAATAGAGAAATTCCAAGCGCTTTCGTGACTACTCACATTATCAAGGAACTATGAAAGTGAAGCATCCAAGGAAGCTATATAAGGGGTCCGGCCAGCACCTCACTATCAGATCCCACAACGGTTAAACACGTGACGCGCGGCGAGCCAACTTGGATAGGTCCTTTGCAAAACTCACCCCCAAACTATTCTACCCAAGAAAATTTAAAAATTATTTGTCCAGTGTATTATTAAATTCTTCCCAAATTCTATTAATTATAAATGGATCTAATTTATATAAACCAAAGGAAATATTCATATTATTGTCAAAACTGCTTTTTATGAAACAAGATTCAATTATATTCCTGTCGACCATGGACTTGCTAGATACTACTTTCTCAACTTTTTGAAAATCAATTGGATGGTTAAAATCTCTTACATGAATAAATAGAGCATTGGAATCTTGTCCAGTTCTAATGCTATATTTATGTTGTTTTAATCTTAGTTCGAGATTTTTACCAGTTTGACCGTAATAAACTTTATCGCAAATTTTACAAGGAATCTTATAGACACATCCATCAGCATTTTGGGGGGAATTCTTTATCAAAAGTTTTTTTACTGTATCAAGATTTTTGAATACAACTTTAATATTAAAAGTCTTAAGAAGAGAAGGCATATCAATAAAGTTTATTGCATCTTATTGCATATATATATATATATATATATATATATATATATATATATATATATATATATATATATATATATATATATATATATATATATGTATATATATATATATATATATATATATATATATATATATATATATATATATATATATATACATATATATATATATATATATATATATATATATATATATATATATATATATATATATATATATATATATATATATATATTTTATTTATTTATTTGACACTCAACTTCCTAAAACTAACATGAACAGTACTGTGTATGTGGGTCTCGCTATTCAGACTTTCTCCAAAGTTCTCGAAGTGAGAACCACCTAGACTGTCTCAGCTTAATTTCCTTTAACAGTCCCGAAGCTAACTCAGGTCCCAGACGAAAGCTACTTATATGCACTTTAAGGTCAGTTCAAACTTACAAACCACAATAATATCTTTCTTACATTTTTTTTTTTTTCACAAAACATATGACACATTCTTGTGAAATATTTCGGTAGGATGGTTTACTGAAGACAACCTTCTGTAAGAGATAATTTTGTTACGTATTACTTGTATTGCTTGTATTTCAAGGTTTTTATAATAGTGGATAACTCCTGCCTGTGTTAGTCGTAGACACCAGTACTGAGCTACAAGGTTCACCTTGAAGGTGCAGCATTGATCTACGAGGTGCACCTTGAAGGTGCAGCACAGCAGGATGTCTGAACGCAGCTCTCGCACCTGGAAGGACCTTCCACGCTATTTATATGGAGCCTGCAAATGTGCCAAGATAATTTTAGTGTGTAGAGATGCAATGCATGAGCAATGAGATGTGTGGGTACGTGATGTGTATGTGTGATGTGAGTATGTGATTTGTCTGTGATTTGTATGTGTGTGTGATGTGTGTGATGTGTGTGTGTGAGTGTGTTTGAGTATGTACTCACCTAATTGTGGCTGCAGGGGTCGAGACTCAGCTCCTGGCCCGGCCTCTTCACTGATCGCTACTAGGTCCTCTCCCTTTCCGCTTACTGAGCTTTGTCATACCTCTTCTTAAAACTATGTATGGTTCCTGCCTCCACTACTTCACTTACTAGGCTATTCCACTTCCTGACGACTCTATGACTGTAGCTCGTCTGAGTCTTCAGCTTCCAATTGTGACCCCTTGTTTCTGTGTCTCCTCTCTGGAACATCCTGTCTCTGTCCACCTTGTCTATTCCCCGCAGTATCTTCTATGTTGTTATCATGTCTCCCCTGACCCTTCTGTCCTCCAGTGTCGTCAGTCCAATTTCCCTCAACCTTTCCTCGTACGACATTCCCCTGAGCTCTGGAACTAGCCTTGTTGCAAACCTTTGTACTTTCTCTAACTTCTTGACGTGCTTGACCAGGTGTGGGTTCCAGACTGGTGCTGCATACTCCAGTATGGGCCTAACATACACAGTGTACAGTGTCTTGAACGATTCCTTATTAAGGTATCGGAACGCTATTCTCAGGTTTACCAGGCGCCCGTATGCTGCAGCAGTTATTTGGTTGACGTGTGCCTCCGGTGACGTGCTCGGTTTTATGGTCACCCCAAGATCTTTCTCCCTGAGTGAGATCTGTAGTCTTTGTCCACCTAGCCTATACTCTGTCTGCGGTCTTCTTTGCCCCTCCCCAATCTTCATGACTTTGCATTTGGCAGGGTTGAACCCGAGAAGCCAGTTTCTGGACCACGTGTCCAGCCTGTCCAGGCCTCTTTGCAGTCCTGCCTCATCCTCATCCGATTTAATTCTTCTCATCAACTTCACATCATCTGCGAATAGGGACACTTCAGAGTCTATTCCTTTCATCATGTCGTTCGCATATATAAAAAATAGCACTGGTCCTAGAACTGACCCCTGTGGGACCCCGCTCGTCACAGGCGCCCACTGTGATACCTCCTCACGTACCATGACTTGTTGTTGCCTCCCTGTCAGGTATTCCCTGATCCATTGCAGTGCCCTCCCTGTTATATGCGCCTGATCCTCCAGCTTTTGCACTAATCTCTTGTGAGGAACTGTGTCAAAGGCCTTCCTGCAGTCCAGAAAAATGCAATCAACCCACCCCTCTCTCTCGTGTCTTACTTCTGTGTGTGTGTGTGTGTGTGTGTGTGTGTGTGTGTGTGTGTGTGTGTGTGTGTGTGTGTGTGTGTGTGTGTGTATGTGTGTGTATGTGTGTGTGTGTGTGTATGTGTGTGAGTGTGTGTGTGTGTGTGTGTGTGTGTGTGTGTGTGTGTGTGTGTGTGTGTGTGTGTGTGTGTGTGTGTGTGTGTGTGTGTATGTGTATGTATGTGTGTGTGTACTCACCTAGTTGTACTCACCTAGTTGAGGTTGCAGAGGTCGAGTCCAAGCTCCTGGCCCCGCCTCTTCACTGGTCGCTACTAGGTCACTCCCCCTTAACCGTGAGCTTTATCATACCTCTGCTTAAAGCTATGTATGGATCCTGCCCCCACTATATCGCTTCCCAAACTATTCCACTTCCTGACTACTCTGTGGCTGAAGAAATACTTCCTAACATCCCTGTGATTCATCTGTGTCTTCAACTTCCAACTGTGTCCCCTTGTTGCTGTGTCCCATCTCTGAAACATCCTGTCTTTGTCTACCTTGTCAATTCCTCTCAGTATTTTGTATGTCGTTATCATGTCCCCCCTATCTCTCCTGTCCTCCAGTGTCGTCAGGTTGATTTCCCTTAACCTCTCCTCGTAGGACATACCTTTTAGCTCTGGGACTAGTTTTGTTGCAAACCTTTGCACTTTCTCTAGTTTCTTTACATGCTTGGCTAGGTGAGGGTTCCAAACTGGTGCCGCATACTCCAATATGGGCCTAACGTAGACGGTGTACAGGGTCCTGAACGATTCCTTATTAAGATGTCGGAATGCTGTTCTGAGGTTTGCCAGGCGCCCATATGCTGCAGCAGTTATTTGGTTGATGTGCGCCTCAGGAGATGTGCCTGGTGTTATACTCACCCCAAGATCTTTTTTCTTGAGTGAGGTTTGTAGTCTCTGGCCCCCTAGACTTTACTCCGTCTGTATTCTTCTTTGCCCTTCCCCAATCCTCATGACTTTGCACTTAGTGGGGATGAACTCCTGGAGCCAATTGCTGGGCCAGGTCTAGATCTTTTTGTAGTTCTGCCTGGGACTCGTCCGACTGAATTCTTCTCATCAACTTCACATCACCCGCAAACAAGGACACTTCGGGGTCTATTCCTTCCGTCATGTCGTTCACAAATACCAGAAACAGCACCGGTCCGGTGTGTATGTGTGTGCGTGTGTGTATGTGTGTGTACTCGTCTATATGTACTCACCTATGTGTATGATTTGTGTGTGTATTTACTCTCCGATTTGTACTCGCCAGTTTATGTGTGATGGGGGTAGTACCACAGCTCCTTGCTGAGCCTCATGAGTTTCATCGACAGAAATCACTTGTTCCTGGACTCTTGAGCTCTATCTTATCTGCTAGTACAAATGTATCTTTAGTTCATCTTCACTTCATTATTCAGTCGATTCAACTTTCTCACTACCATGAGACTGTAAAAAAATGACATCTTGGGGATGCATCTGTGTTTTTATTTTGCCTTGAACTTGGTCATTTTATTGTACAAATTTGTTATAATCCGCCTAATGAATTCAAACGAGTATTTTGTACGTCATAATCATTTCCCCCATTTTTTCCTTCCATCTCTTCTAGCGTAGCCAGAAGAGATGAGGGGAAAAGTCTGATTGTTAACCTTTATTCCTTTTCATTCTTTAGAACATTTGTAATCAGATACTTAATTAGGGTCTGTCGTATGTTGTATACAGAGTCCTAAAGGATTTTTTTTGAGTCCAGAAAGGTACTTTGAGAATTGTTAGTCTCTCATAGACTGTCCAAGTAGTATGGGCTAAATGTTCCTCCAGCGATATATTCGTTGTGAGGTTTACTCTTAGATCCTTTCCTTTCGTTGATATCTGCAGTTTCTTACCTTCCAGCCTGTATTCCGTCACCGCTCTCCCTCCCCTTTCAACATAACTCATAATCTTGTACTTATTGGAATTGAATTGCGCCAGTTACTTGCTTCTCCATCTATATAACACTTCCAAGGAGACCCACGCCTTTTTATACTTATTCTTCTGACCATTTTATGCATCATTTGCAGACAACGAAACGTAGGACTTCATCCCATCTGACAGGTCATATACATATCCTTAAAAAAATTAGTGGTCCTAGCACCGATCCTTGGGCGGTGGAGGTGTCCTCAGGTGAAGACAGTGGAGAAGAGAGAGAAGTATAGATAGGTCATTGTAGAGGCAGCGGTGGAGAGAGATAATAGTAGATTCAGAGTTGGAGAGACATAATAACATAGTAAGAGGTGGAGAGAGATAACAGTAGAGGGAAAGGTAAACAGAAATGATAGTAGAGGTAAAAGATATGATAGTAGAGGCAGAGATGGAGATGTATAATAGTAAAGGTAGATGTAGAGAAAGATAATAGAAGAGGAGAAGAGAGATAATAAATTCAAAAGTGGAGAGAGATAATAACAAAGGCAGAGGTGAAAGACATGATCGTGCAAGCAGTGTTGCCTATAGTTAATAAACACGGGTCCAGAGAAAACACACATGAATGTGAATAATGTCAAGCACAAGGGAACGAATGTGTACTGATGATAATTACATTACCATAACTGTGGATGGTCACCTTACTCCAACCTGACTCACCCCACTCACACACACACACACACACACACACACACACACACACACACACACACACACACACACACACACACACGACTCACGAAATCGTAATGACACGATTACAAACAAACCATGCCACGGGCGGGGATAGAACCCGCTATCAGAGAGTCTCAAAACTCCAGACCGTCGCGTTAGCCACTGGACCAGCTAGCCACACAAACACACTATGGCATGCAAAGTGTACGTAACCTTTATTCGGCGCATGTACACATCCTCATTTACAGGCCCAACCAGCGAGCCAGGTGACTAAGGGTTGACGATGGGGCCCCGTCGTTCAACCAGTACCCAGGTCCCAGCCAATAAGATGGTTTTGGCAATCGCAGAGGTTATGTGGGTACCACTCTCCTGTCTGCCCTTATCATTCCCATTCTAGAGCTGGTTGAAGCACGGTCTGCTCTCTACTGGCTTCTATTCTGCCTTGCTTACCGTGGAGTGCACTAATACCTATCGCTGTACATAGTGTATATAGTGTACATACTTCTGTTCTAAATTGGTGAAGGATAATATAAGTCAAATGTTTTCTGCTGTGTTTATGTTGCTCCCTTTACACCCAGGATAACAGGTCATTTGAAATCCTGGGTTGTAATATGGGTAGCCTGTCCGACAGCTGGAGCTGGACTTAGAGAAAGGGTTGAGCCTAGGGTGAAGCTGGTAGCAGGAACATTGTGTAGCTTGCTGTCTGGCATTGCATTAGCATTGCCAACGCTTTATAAACTTTGCGTGTCAGTTGCTTTGTTATGGTCATCCTTGCTATTGTGTGATCGTTTAACAGCTCGCTACTAGCTTGTTCGGTGTGAAGATTTTGCAGTCAGCTGTGCTATTGCGTATCCACCTTGTATGCGTATTCTGCAATCGTACTGTGCATAGCTAAGCGTGTTCTGCAAATAACGTGTTACGTTGGGGTATTCTGCAATCGTACTGTGCATAGCAAATAACTTATATATTGGGGTATGCCACCTAGACGAGTCAGACGTCTAGTGTCGGCATATACCTTGTTTAACCTACCTAAATTGTCCCTACAGCGGTGTTGGCAAATTGCTCGTTCCATTGGCATTGATTACGAACGCAGTCTCACAGCTGCGCAACTGCGTTCACTGATCACCGACAAACTTCGAGAAGAAGAGATGGCACATCAGATTCCTCCCTCTACGGGAGCTAGGAACAAAACTCCTATGTTCTCGCAGGAGGAAGATGACACATCAAAGGATAAAAATCGTCAGTCTAGTGCAGAAGGGTTGTCTCAAGGTGAATCAGCGGCGTTGGCACTTGAGCTGGCAAAAATCAATCTTGAGCAGACTAAGGAACAGAGAGCATTTGCAAAAGAAGAATTTGATAGGGAAAAAGAAAGAAGGCAGTTTTCGCATATTGTAAATGATTTTAGTTTACAGAAAGCAGTACAGCTTGTTCCCCGCTTCAATGAGGCCGAACCAGAACAATTTTTCGAAAGCTTCGAAAATCAGGCTCGAGCCTTGAGGTGGCCGGAACAGCACTGGGCATCGTTGGTTCACACAGCATTGTTTGGTAAGGCACAGGAATTTACGTCAGTGTTAAATGACATTGATTTTTCCAATTATAAAGTAGTGAAGACCACAGTGTTGGGAGCATATACTTGTATCCCAGCTAAGTACAGAAAGTTGTTTAAATTAATTATTATTATTATTATAATCAAAAAGAAGCGCTAAGCCACAAGGACTATACAGCGCTGTTTAAATTAAGCAGGCGACAGCTTGGTCAATCCCTTGTTGATTTTGTGCGACAGCAGACCAATGCTTTTACCAGCTGGTATAAAGCAAGTGGTGTTGCTACCTTCGGTGATCTTGTGCAGCTTATTCTGATTGATAACCTGCTGGAGTCTGTGGGACCAGAGGTTCGAGTCTTTCTGCAGGATCGTGACAACCACTGCATTGGAGGCAGCCAGGTTGGCTGATACTTTTGAAACTAACCGCTCCTTGTCCGAGCGGTCCCGTCTCTTTTCAACAGCCTGGCATGAGCAGAGATCGTCAACCTTGGAGAATGAAGTGCCAGCCGGAAGGTGAACGTCTACGTCAGCCAACTAAGTCACCTGGTGAGCCTCGCTTCTCAACTTGTGCTCCACCTGGTGGGAGACAAACCCCTCCTCATGGTGCAACTCGACAACAGTATCCAGAGAGACACCAGCCAGAGCGACACCAGTTGCAACGTCAGCATGGAGTTAAAGGCAAATATGTCGTCCGCTACATGTGTAACCAAGTAGGTCACATCAGTCCCAACTGCCCCCACAAACCCCAGCCCATTGGGAAAATCTCTAATATCCCTAGTAACATGTCCCTGAAAGAAGTAGAAAAAGGGATGGCCCCTTCCTACTGTCAGAGTCTTATTTTCCTTCAGGAAAACTCCAAACAACTGAAGTCAAAACTTTTAGAGATACTGGAGCATATTGCTCACTTATCAGAGAGGGAGTATTACCTCTTTCAAAGAACACCTCCTTAAATTCCTCTGTTTTGTTAGAAGCATTTGGAGGAGCTATATATTCTGTCCCTTTGCATAAAATTTATGTACAGTGCAAATATTACACTGGATACTTGACTGTGGGTGTATCCGAAGGATTCCCCATGAAAAATGCCATGTTATTACTGGGTAATAACATTACTACTGCTAGTGTGTGTCCTGAACCCATAATGATTAATTCTTCTCCGGTGTTGGCCATAACTCGGGCAACCTCCCGAGGGTTGTCTGGCGAGAATGTTGACCTATCCTTGGACGACTCCGATCTCGGAACAGCCACTTTGATTTACGAGGAAAACTGGCCAGAGCCTCGTAGATCAAGCGAACAGACCCCGATCAAGCCTTCCTATTCCAAAGTTGCAGGATTGCCAGATATGTTTCCATGCCGAGGGACTGTCCTTCCGGGAGGATCAACGAAAGGACCCTTCTTTAAACTTCGCTTTTCAGGCAGCCATGGGTAAATCCTCTTTGGATCATCCGGTCAAGTATAAACTTAAAAACGACTATTTAATCTGCACTGAGACTGGTAAGGAGATAGAGGGCCGGCAATTGTCTGACAGGTTAGTAGTTCCAACAAAGTTTAGACCTCAAATACTGAATATAGCTCATAATACTTCATTAGGAGGTCACTTAGGAATTACTAAAACATTATATAGAATTGCAAAAGAATTTTATTGGCCAAAATTAAAGCAGGATGTGAAGAATCATATCCGGTGTTGCCGAGAATGTCAGCAAGTCTGGAAATCAGTATTTATTTACCATTATGGATAGAGTAATTAGATACCCTGAAGCAATTCCCATGCGCAGTATTAATACTAAAGCTATTCTCCAAAGCTTTAACTAGATTTATTTCTTGTTTTGGCATTCCTAAAACTATTCAAAGTAATCAAGGTATTAACTTCACTGCCAAAGCATTTAGGGAAGCATTAACTAGGTTAGGGATAATCCACAACTTATCCACTGCCTATCCTCAGTCCCAAGGCGCCTTGGAAAGATTCCATCAGACGTTAAAAGCCATGATGAGAACTTTTTGCATGCATTTTCCTACAGACTGGGATGGATCGCTACCTTTGTTGCTATTCTCAGTACGAGAAACGGTGCAAGAGTCTACCGGGTTTAGTCCGTTTGAGCTGATCTTTGGGCACAATGTACGAGGTCCTCTTCAGGTGTTCAAAGAAGGATGGATGGGAGAAGACGTTAGCTCAACACTCTACAACCCGTCTTCAAGATTGCAGGTAGCACGTCAGTTAGCCAAGGCTAACCTAAAGGCAGCTCAAAATAAGATGAAACAGAGGTATGACAGAAATGCACAATTCCGCTCCTTCCATCCAGGAGACAGGGTGTTGGTGCAGGAACCTTTACCTGGCCACACCTTGAAAGCTAGATTTACGGGACCTATGCAAATTGTAAGTAAATTATCTGATGTAAATTATGTGGTAGCTCCCCTTGATAAGACCTCAAAAACTAAAACTTACCACATTAATCAATTAAAAACTTTTTATACACCAGATAAAGTCCCTGTAATGACTCTGTCCGCTACCTCTGAGGACGACTCTGACTCTTTGCACTCTATTTCTGAAATTAATGTTAAAATTCCAAACTCTGTCCTCCTCAAGGACCCTAGCCCTTTAATGGTGGGGCTTTCTGAAACTCAAGCAACAAGTTTAACTGCGCTTCTACAGTCATACCCTGATATTTTTTTCGGATGTGCCGAAGAAATGTACGTTAGGTTATCATGATGTAGACGTGGGAAACTCTAAACCTATTAAACTCTCCCCCTACAGAGCTAATCCTAAAAAGCAGAGACTACTTCAGCAGGAAGTAGAATTTCTGTTAGAGCATGGGTTAGTGGAGGAATCGTCTAGACCATGGGCTTCACCGTGCATCCTTGTTAAAAAAGCTGATGGAGGGTTTCGTATGTGTACAATCTACCGTAAGGTGAATGAGGTCACAATCACAGATGCTTACTCTCTTCCTCGTCTGGATAACGTAATCGACTTTGTGGGTAAGGCTACTTTTGTGTCCAAGTTAGATCTCCTTAAAGGTTACTATCAGGTACCTTTGACGGATAAAGCGAAGGAAATCTCTGCCTTTGTAATTCCAGGAGGTCATTATCAATATACAGTTACCCCTTTCGGAATGAAAAACTCCCCCTCTTCATTCCAGAAACTTATCCATCAGGCTATTAAAGGACTTGAAGGCACGGCAGCGTGCCTGGATGATATTGTTGTGGTGTCTGATACTTGGGATCAACACCTATTTAGACTTAAGGCTCTTTTCGAGACCTTTCAGAGTTCCCTTTTAACTGTTAATTAATCTAAGTCTTCCTTTCGCCAGGCCACTGTCACTTTTCTAGGCCATGAAGTAGGTAGTGGTAAAGTTGCTCCTAAACTTGCTAAAGTTCTTGCCATTAAAGATTACCCAGTTCCACATGATAGGAAATCTCTTAAACGTTTCCTAGGCATGATAGGATTTTACAGAAGATTCTGTAAGAATTTTTCAGACATTGTAGCCCCTCTTACCTCTCTTACCAGTCACAAAGCTCCCTTTAATTGGACCCCAGAATGTCAAAGTGCTTTTGATAAAGCAAAAAGATTATTGTGTACTGCACCCATTCTTTTGTCTCCAGACTTCTCCAAACCTTTCTCATTACAGGTTGATCCTTGTGAGTCTGGAGTTGGGGCAGTACTATTGCAAAACGGACTAGGAGTTGCAGCCTGTAGCCTACTTCTCAGCCAAGTTCCAGCAGCATCAGAGGGCTTACTCTACCATTGAAAAAAAGCCCTCACGCTGGTACTGGCTTTGGAGCACTTTGATGTATACGTGGGACAAACTTCGCAGGTGGTCACTATCTACAGTGACCACAATCCTCTAGTATATCTCCAAACCATCAACCACAACACAAGGCTCATGAGATGGACACTGAGACTGCAACCCTACTTTCTGAGAATTGTACATATTGCCGGCAAAGAAAATATGTTGGCAGACTCTTTATCTAGAGTCTACTAATATTATTTATAATTATATATTAGGTTAGGATGTGTTAGGTTACTTGTGGTAACCCTTTCCAAGCTCTTTTTTTTATCCCCTGGTGTGGGTTTTTTTTTTTAGTGAGGGGATGCTGGCTACCATCCGCCTGTGTCTTGGACCTAAGCTAGCCCGACTGTCTGCTGTCTCGCTCTGAGTTTAGGGTTTGGCTTTTTGTCACAAGAAAAGCTGAGCTCTATCTAAGAGTTGGATGGTTCAGAGGAAAGGCGGTCCCATTATTTTGTGCCATGGCGGTACAGTTACCACTGGGAGGTGGAAGCCTAATCCTGAGCCTTCTCGGGGTGGGGGTGTGGCATGCAAAGAGTACATAACTTTTATTCGGCGCATGTACACACCCTCATTTACAGGCTCTCCCCCAATCAGCGAACCAGGTGACTAAGGGTTGACGATGGGGCCCCGTCGTTCAACCAGTACCCAGGTCCCAGCCAATAAGAAGATGGTTTTGGCAACCACAGAGGTTATGTGGGAACCACTCTCCTGTCTGCCCTTGTCATTCCCATTCTAGAGCTGGTTGAAGCACGGTCTGCTCTCTAGTGGCTTCTATTCTGCCTTGCTTAACGTGGAGTGCACTAATACCTAACGCTGTACATAGTGTATATAGTGTACATACTTCTGTTCTAAATTGGTGAAGGATAATATAAGTCAAAAGTTTTCTGCTGTTTATTTTGCTCCCTTTATTTTGCTTCGCATAGATGAGTTTGGGAGCGAGTGTGAGAAGGATTTAGCTGGTAAGGAAGGAATGGTTGCCAGCAGTGATAGTGGCAGCCGCTCTAAGTGGCAAATGGTTCACAGTTCAAGAAGAAGGAAGATGAGGAGAGTTAATAGAGAAGATGTGAAGGTAGGAAATCGATTCTCTGTTCTCCAAGACGAGTGTACTTCAGTGGTTAGTGAGGTTGAAGGTACCACTGATTCCCCTGCTAATCAAGGTAAGAAAATTTTAATAGCCGATTCTCAGGTAAGATATATGGACCTTTCATTTTGTAACAGAGACAGAAAGGTCAAACAGAGAGTGTGTCTTCATGGAGCTGGTGTTGGTGACATAGTCAGCAGGTTGGATAATATTATGGCAGGTAATGGGATCAAGCCCATTATCTGTCTTGGTGCTGGGGGTAATGACATTGGGAAGGGCAGGAGAGAGGAGCTGCTGGATAAGTACAGGACAGCCATAGAAGTAGTTAGGTCTAAAGGAGGGATCCCAGTCATATGTAGCATCTTGCCTAGAAAGGGAGTGGGCAATGAATGGATATCTAGGGCAATTGGTATAAATTGCTGGCTAGACAGGTACTGCAATGAACTTGCAATCCCATTCATTGATAGGCTAGACAGGTACTGCAATGAACTTGCAATCCCATTCATTGATAACAGGGACCTCTTCTTTGACAAACATGATATGTATGCAAGGGATGGGGTTCATCTCTCTGGGGATGGAGTGGTTGCATTAGCCAATTCAATTGAGAGGGTAATTGATGACTTGTCTAGGAATTTAAACTGATAGATTATAGAGGTATGGGTGTTTGTGGGAAACAATCAGGCTGCAGCATTAGGGTTAAAAACAGCAGTTATTACCGGGATACCTCAGGGATATGTTTAAAAGACAATATTAAAAATAAAGTTGCTAGTAATGGCAAATCAATTGATCAACAAACAAAGAGGGATAGTAGAGGTCAGCGAGTGACTAGCTCCCTAAAGGTTTACTATACAAATAGTAGGAGTCTAAGAAATAAGATAGATGAGCTGAGATTACTTGCAAGTGTAGGTAATATAGATATTATTGGTATAACAGAGACCTGGTTCAACCTGAAAAATAAATGCCTTCTGAATGCAACATACAGGGTTATAAACTATTCCACACTGATAGGGTCAACAGGAAGGGTGGTGGGGTGGCGATGTACGTTGTCTTAGACATGATATAACATTAGAGACATCGAACACAGAATCTGTTTGGCTACAGTTTCTCGAGGGACATGACAAATTAATTTTGGGTGTGATTTATAGGCCCCCAAACCTTGATAGGGAGGGCAGTAAGTTGTTATGGGACGAAATTCATAAGGCATCTAGATATGAAAATGTTGTTATAATGGGAGATTTTAATTTTAGACAAATTGATTGGAACAATTTGACAGGAAATCATGAGTCTAGTGACTTTCTTGATACGGTTCAGGATTGCTTTTTAGAACAGGTTGTGACAGAACCAACTAGAGGAAACAATCTGCTTGATTTGGTTCTTTCCAACAAAGATTCACTAATTAATAATCTTGAGGTTAATGATGAGCTTGGGGAAAGTGATCACAAATCACTTAGTTTTAATATATCATGGAATTACCCAGATAACTGCAATCAAATCTCTGTCCCAGATTTTCGCTTGGCCGACTTCATGGGACTGAAAAATTACCCGAGTGGGCTAAATTGGGATGTCCTGACTATGGGTCAGGTAGGTGATCTTGGATGCCAATATGACGTTTTTCAGAGCAAAGTTCTAGCTGCCCAGACAACTTTTGTTCTGAGTAGGGAAATTAGATCTAACAAAAATGATCCCAAATGGATGAACAATAGATTAAAACATCTCATTGGTCAAAAGAGAGGCATATATAGGCGTATCAATAGAGGGGATGGGCAGTTAAGAAATCAATATATTCAATTAAAGAGAGAAATAAAGAAAGGAATAAGAAAAGCAAAAAAGGATTATGAGGCTAAGGTCGCAAGGGATTCAAAGATTAACCCTAAATGATTCTTTCAGGTATACAGAAGTAAGATTAGGGACAAGATTGGCCCACTTAAGAGTAACTCTGGTCAGATCACTGACAGTGATAAGGATATGTGTGAAATTCTAAATACCTACTTCCTCTCAGTTTTCACCCAGGAAAATACTAGCGATATTCCTGAAATAATAGATTATGTAGAACAGGATGATAATAAACTATGTACGATTGCGGTAACTAGTGACATGGTCTTCAGACAAATAGAGAAACTAAAACCTAACAAATCCCCAGGCCCTGACGAACTGTTTGCAAGGGTGTTAAAGGAATGTAAAGAGGAACTTAGCATACCTTTGGCTAATCTTTTTAACACATCACTACAAACTGGCATAGTGCCTGATAAGTGGAAAATGGCAAATGTAATACTTATTTACAAGGCAGGTGACAGGTCCTTGGCTTCGAACTATAGCCCAATAAGCCTTACCTCCATAGTGGGAAAATTTATGGAATCAATAATTGCCGAAGCAATTCGTAGCCATCTTGACAGGCACAGATTGATTAATGAATCTCAACACGGTTTTACAAAGGGACGTTCCTGTCTTACGAATTTACTAACTTTTTTCACTAAGGTGTTTGAGGAGGTAGATCATGGTAATGAATATGATATTGTGTATATGGACTTCAGTAACGCTTTCGATAGAGTTCCACACCAGAGGCAATTGAGGAAACATAGGCACACGGAATAGGAGGAGAATTTTTTTCCTGGGTAGAGGCATGGCTGACAAATAGACAGCAGAGAGTTTGCATAAATGGGGAGAAATCAGAATGGGGGCACGTCACAAGCGGTGTTCCTCAGGGGTCAGTGTTGGGCCCGTTGTTGTTCACAATTTACATAAACGACATAGATGTGGGAATAAATATTGACATAAGCAAATTTGCTGATGACACCAAAATAGGCCATCCAATGCATTCTAATGAGGACATTAGAGCACTCCAGGATGATTTGAATAGACTGATGCAATGGTCAGAGAAGTGGCAGATGCAGTTTAATATTGACAAATGCAAAGTTCTAAATGTTGGACAGGTAAATAACCATGCGACATATAAACTAAATAATGTAGATCTTAATACTACTGATTGCGAAAAGGATTTAGGAATTCTGGTTAGCAGTAATCTAAAACCAAGACAACAGTGCATTAGTGTTCGCAATAAAGCTAACAGAATTCTTGGCTTCATATCTAGAAGTATAAATAATAGAAGTTCTCAGGTTGTTCTTCAACTCTATATATCTTTGGTAAGGCCTCATTTAGACTATGCTGCTCAGTTCTGGTCACCGTATTACAGAATGGATATAAATGCTCTGGAAAACGTACAGAGGAGGATGACAAAGATGATCCCATGTATCAGAAGTCTTCCCTATGAGGATAGACTGATGGCCCTGAATCTGCGCTCTCTCGAAACACGTAGAATTAGGGGGATATGATCGAGGTGTATAAATGGAAAACAGGAATAAATAAAGGGGATGTAAATAGCGTGCTGAAAATTTCCAGCCATGACAGGACTCACAGCAATGGTTTCAAGTTGGAAAAATTCAGATTCAGAAAGGATATAGGAAAGCATTGGTTTGGTAATAGAGTTGTGGATGAGTGGAGCAAACTTCCGAGTACGGTTATTCAGGCTAAAACGTTGTGTAGTTTTAAAAATAGGTTAGATAAAGTCAGTGTGACCTGACCTGACTAGGTTGCGTGCATTGGCTTAAGCCGGTAGGAGACTTGGACCTGCCTCGCATGGGCCAGTAGGCCTGCTGCAGTGTTCCTTCGTTCTTATGTTCTTATGTTCTTATGAGTGGGTGTGGGTGGGTGTGAGTTGGACCTGACTAGCTTGTGCTGCTGGGTCTGGTGCAGTGCTCCATCCTTGAGTGGAGATGATCAGACTGGGTGGGTCATTGGTGTAATCCGGGGGGGGGTACATGGACCTGCTCCGTATGGGTCAGTAGGCCTGTTGCAGTGTTCCTTCTTTCTTATGCTCTTATGTTCTAATACACACACACACACACACACACACACACACACACACACACACACACATATACACACAAATACTTTGCCTACACAGATACTAGTAATTACCACTAAATACGCCGTCTCAGAAAAATTATACCATCATCCAGAATGTAATAAAAGACAACTCAGATCTTGGCAACGGGGTACTCGGGATCCTATAACGATAATTTACAAATTAGAACAAGTAATGTTACCAGGAAGGGTTTTCTTGGCTTATTATCATATAGGGATAGAAAAGCTGGGAAATACGCACACTTTGGGAGGAAAAATACGTAAAACAATTTACAAATGTACTTAAGAATATCAGTACCATGAGTTGAAATCTATAATGTGGTCACACTCGCGTACATATCAAACACATCACTGTTAGTATTACCTGTGCTAACATTTGTGTTCACACACACACACACTTAAGTAAATACTGAAAATAAGAAAAAAATTAGTCAATCCCCAGCTGTTGGTGTTGTGAATGTAGCTAACACATCAGACTTGTTATGACCATAATACTGTACTAAAGAAAAAAGAGGGAATACCAAGTCTTAAAAGAAAAAGAAAATAAAAACTTGAATGCATGATAAAGTTCCTGAAGGTGTTACAAAATTGAAGGAGTTGATAGCAGCCGACCAGCAGGAACCTCCATTGTTGTGCAGACGACATCACTTGCCTATTTGTGGTTAATTTTGGTTAGTGTCTAAAGTCTCAGTGTATCGCCCTGCTGGTTGTATGCTATACCATCACTCTCCATATTTCAGTACCATTAGATAGATAGTGGTAACCCTGATAATGTTTAGTAAATTATCTAAATATCTCCAGGTAAACTCCAGAAGAGTTGTGTAGCCTAATGACCCCCCCTGACAGCGACAAGCTAGTAAACAAGTATGCACATACAAACACACGTGTGCACCAGTAAACAAGTACGCACATACAAACACACGTGTGCACCCGTAATTATTATTATAATAAACATTAGTATATATTAATAAGGAATTGAGTGAGAAAAAATAATCCTATAATCTTCAAAAAGTAAAGTAGCCTAGTGTGCGAAGATCTGGGCCGGGAGAGTACCGGTGAACCAACAACAACGAAGATCTGGGCCGGGAGAGTACCGGTGAACCAACAACAATAACAAATAGTGTTAACGTGACCCCCCCCCCTCTTTTTCAAAGAACGACAAGCTAGTAAACACACACACACACAAACACAAGTGTACACACAAACACAAGTGTACACAATTAATATTATATAGTATATATTAGTGTATATTAATAAGGAATTGATTGTGAAAATTTTTTTTTATAATCTTCAAAAGAGTAGCGTAGCCTAGTGTGCGCACGCACACCCATACACCCACACACCCACACACACCCACACACACCTACACACACCCACACACCCACACACACCCACACACACCCACACCCACACACACACACACACACACACACACACACACACACACACACACAACACACACACACACACATTGCCAGACTCACACATACACTCCCCCCCTCCCCCACCGACATCTCACTCCTTCACCTGATCCCTCCCCTCCCTCTTTCACCCTCCCCTCCCTCTTTCACCCACCCCTCCCTCTTTCACCCTCCCCCTCCCCACCTCTCCCTCCTTCCCCCTTTCCCTCTCCCACTCACCCACTTGCTTCACTCTCCTTCCCACTCCCCCTTCCCACTACTCTCCCACATAGCCACAGTTCCTCCTCTACCTCCCCCCTCCCCACACTCTGACATACACAATACTAACCTAACACAGAATTACATAGGTTTCCCACTCTGAGGCAATCAGGATAAAACAAAAATGGGTTGCCAGAGAGCAACAAGAAAAACCAAGGGACAGGAGGAGGAAACTGCAAAGGAAGATTGGGCAGCAGAGCTCACAAAAAGGGAACATGAATGGGAAAAGAAACTAGAAGAACTTAGCATGAGAATGGAAGAGAGGATAGACATGGAAAGCAGGAAGTGGGAGGTGCAAGTCAAAGCAGCAGAGGCCAGGATACAGAGTTTAGAAGAGGAACTGAAAAATCTGAAACAGCCTAAAGAACTAAAGAACATTTTGGGATTGACAACAGTGGGTGCTACCTCAGTCACAAATAAGGGGACTGTAGGGAAAGAAGGAGCAAAACAGCATGTAGAAGCTCAATCAGTGGAGACTGTAGTAAATGAAAGAGCTAAGCTATATGTGGAGGCCCCAACAGACCACAGCAGAGCCCAGGGAAAGCCGAGAAGGGAAAATGACAGGCCACTGAGCCCAAGTACATTAGCTAGTAAAACTGAAGAAAGGAAAGCTGCAATGGAGGAAATCAAATTGAATGAGGGGATACACAGGGATATGCAGTGGGAGAATGAAAGGGTGAGGTCAGTCTTTGTGTATGGGCTCCAGGAAGTTGAAGGGGAAACATATGAAGCCAGAAAATAAGGAGAAAAAAAAAGCAATTGAAAGCATCATGAAAGCAATAGGAGAAGACGACATGACCCAGCTGGAAAATTTTTGGAGAATAGGGGGGTATGTAAAAAAAAGAACCCGGCCAGTGAAAGTGACCTTCAAGGCAGAATCGACTCGGAACAGGATCCTGCAGGAGAAAGCACGATTAAGGGACATGCCGGCATACAGGAAGGTGTATCTCGACCGCGACAGAACACAAGCAGAAAGGCAGAAACAGAGAGAGATGGTACAAAGGCGAAAGGAGGAAAGAGAGGGGATGGAGAAGACAGACAGGAGATCCCAGACACAGGAAGATCAAATACAGCCTCCCTCACTACTTCCTATAGAAGCCTCCCAACCAGGTCAACCCCAGTGCAACCAAACACTCTAAACCAAAACACGCATGCCACATCCAATGCCCCCACCCACTGCATTACAAACTCCAACCCGACAGCAACCACCCATAGTTCCTTATCAGGTCTCCCAATACACCTCCCAGACCACAATCTTAGAAAAGAAGTTGAAGGTGCAGATGGAATAACAAGTATGAGGAGTGGCACGAAAGAATCAAGGAGACATCCCCAGACATAATAGCACTCACAGAAGCAAAACTCACCAGAATAATAACAGATTCAATCTTTCCATCTGGATATCAAATCCTCAGGAAAGACAGAGGGAGGAGAGGGGGAGGAGGAGTTGCACTGCTCATTAAAAACCAGTGGGGGTTTGAGAAAATGGAAGGAATGGATGGCACGGGTGAAAGGGACTACTTAGTAGGAACAATCCAGTCTGAGGGACATAAGGTGATAATTGCAGTAATGTACAACCCACCACAGAACTGCAGGAGGCCAAGAGAAGAATACGATGAGAGCAACAGAGCAATGGTCGACACACTAGCCGAGGTGGCCAGGAGAGCACACATGGGGGGAGCAAAGTTACTAGTTATGGGTGATTTCAATCACAAGGAGATTGACTGGGAAAACCTGGAGCCCCATGGGGGTCCCGAAACATGGAGAGCCAAGATGATGGATGTGGTACTGGAAAACCTCATGCATCAACATGTTAGAGACACTACAAGAGAGAGAGGAGAGGATGAACCAGCAAGACTGGACCTTGTATTCACCTTGAGTAGTTCTGACATCGAGGATATCGTGTATGAAAGGCCCCTGGGAGCTAGTGATCATGTGGTTCTGTGCTTCGACTACATAGTTGAGCTCCAAGTGGAGAGAGCAGCAGGAATAGGGTGGGAAAAACCAAACTACAAAAGGGGAAACTACTCAGGCTTGAGGAACTTCTTTCAAGACGTTCAGTGGGAGAGGGAACTGACAGGAAAACCAGTACAAGAAATGATGGACTATGTGGCAACAAAATGCAAGGAGGCAGAGGAGAGGTTTGTTCCCAAGGGAAACAGAAATAATGGGAAGAACAGAACGAGTCCTTGGTTCACCCAAAGGTGTAGGGAGGCAAAAACTAGGTGTACTAGAGAATGGAAAAGGTACAGAAGACAGAGAACTCAGGAAAATAAAGAGATTAGCCGAAGAGCCAGAAATGAATATGCACAGATAAGAAGGGAGGCTCAGCGGCAATACGAAAATGATATAGCATCGAAAGTCAAGACTGACCCGAAGATGTTGTACAGCCACATCAGGAGGAAAACAACAGTCAAGGACCAGGTAATCAGACTGAGGAAGGGTGATGGGGAATTCACAAGAAACGACCGGGAGGTATGTCAGGAGCTCAACACAAGATTTAAAGAAGTATTTACAGTGGAAACCAGTAGGACTCCAGGAAATCAGAGCAGGGGGGTGCACCAGCAAGTGCTGGATGAGGTACATATAACCAAGGAGGAGGTGAAGAAGCTGCTATGCGAACTTGACACCTCAAAGGCGGTGGGACCAGACAGCATCTCTCCATGGGTCCTTAAAGAGGGAGCAGAGACATTGTGTGTACCATTAACAAAGATCTTCAACACATCATTTGAAACTGGGCAACTCCCCGAGGTATGGAAGATGGCAAATGTAGTCCCAATTTTTAAAAAGGGAAACAGACATGAGGCACTAAACTACAGACCTGTATCACTAACGTGTATAGTATGCAAGGTCATGGAGAAGATCATCAGGAGGAGAGTGGTAGAGCACCTGGAAAGAAACAAGTGTATAATTGACAACCAGCATGGTTTCAGGGAGGGAAAATCCTGTGTCACAAACCTATTCGAGTTTTATGACAAGGTGACAGAAGTAAGACAAGAGAGAGAGGGGTGGATCGACTGCATTTTTTTTGGACTGCAAGAAGGCCTTCGACACAGTTCCTCACAAGAAGTTACTGCAAAAACTAGAGGATCAGGCACACATAACAGGAAAGGCACTGCAATGGATAAGAGAATACCTTATAGGGAGGCAACAACGAGTCATGGTACGTGACGAGGTGTCAAAGTGGGCGCCTGTGACAAGCGGGGTTCCACAGGGGTCAGTCCTAGGACCTGTGCTGTTCTTGGTATATGTGAATGACATAACGGAAAGGATAGACTCAGAAGTGTCCTTGTTTGCAGACGATGTGAAGTTAATGAGAAGAATCAAATCGGATGAGGATGAGGCAGGACTACAAAGAGACCTGGACAGGCTACAAGCCTGGTCCAGCAACTGGCTCCTTGAGTTTAACCCCGCCAAATGCAAAGTCATGAAGATTGGGGAAGGGCAAAGAAGACCGCAGACACAATATAGTTTAGATGGCCAAAGTCTGCAAACCTCACTCAAGGAAAAAGATCTGGGGGTGAGTATAACACCGAGCATATCTCCTGAGGAGCACATCAATCAGATAACTGCTGCAGCATACGGGCGCCTGGCAAACCTACGGATAGCGTTCCGATACCTCAGTAAGGAGTCGTTCAAGACTCTGTATACCATTTACGTCAGGCCCATACTGGAGTATGCAGCACCAGTTTGGAATCCACACCTAGTCAAGCACGTCAAGAAATTAGAGAAAGTGCAAAGGTTTGCAACAAGACTAGTCTCAGAGCTACGGGAATTGTCCTACGAAGAAATGTTGAGGGAAATAGCCCTGACGACACTGGAGGCCAGGAGGGTCAGGGGAGACATGATAACGACATATAAAATACTGCGCGGAATAGACGAGGTGGACAAAGACGGGATGTTCCAGAGATGGGACACAGACACAAGAGGTCACAGTTGGAAGTTGAAGACTCAGGTGAATCAAAGGGATGTTAGGAAGTATTTCTTCAGTCATAGAGTAGTCAAGCCGTGGAATAGCCTAGAAAGTGAAGTAGTGGAGGCGGGAACCATACATAGTTTTAAGGCGAGGTATAATAAAGCTCATGGAGCAGGGAGAGAGAGGACCTAGTAGCAATCAGTGAAGAGGCGGGGCCAGGAGCTATGACTCGACCCCTGCAACCACAAATAGGTGAGTACAAATAGGTGAGTACTTGTTGAACTGTAATAAACAAAATGAGCAATATATTACTCAGGAAAAAATGGAGTACACTACATCTTAGAAATTTCCACAAAAGTTCATTTAGTTGTGTCTTCTTCATCGAGGTCAGAGCTTCGAGCTCTCCTCGGCACTCAGCTCCAAGTCCGTCACTGCCGTCTCAAGCATAACCTAGACAAACAAAACACAAGCCAGAACTTTCAATTCTTATCAAAAACCGCAAGAAATGTGGATGGATCATCGCCCATTGGTTATATTTAAATATACAAGCTCCTCCCTTGTCATTGTAACTTACAATACTTTTCAGGACTCTACGCGGAGTTATCTGCAGGTCACACCACTGGTACATATCCTGGTCAAACTTAAGGTCACAGCACCGGTACATACTCTGGTAAGACTTACAGTCACACAGCCGGTATATATCATGGAGAGACTTCCAAATTCACCGAGGATGTTACGTTTATTCGGTGAGCATCGCACCACGTCTTGCATTCACTCATTAATCAGCGAAAGCCTGAAGTTATTGTCTTATCGTTGTCAGGACACCATGACTGTACTCTGAATAGCTACTAGTTATGAAAGTCACCTATCCAGGGTGAGGGGGTTGACTTCTCTCTCTAGCTCTGGCTGATTACACATACTAATCAAACTTGTATAAGCTTATGGGTCAATGAACGTACTTTTTCCTCTTTATCTTATTACAATATTATACTTACTAATATGGCATTTGCATATATTGTTGCCCTGTTGCACACTCCCTTATTATTGTATACATATGTTGATGATGGGAATATACGGGTACTCAAAACACTGCCTATGGTACTTGTCTTTGTCATTATTACTTCTTGATCATTCCTTTATTGGTGGCTTGATATATGGGTAGGTACCACAGCCTTCTAATGGTAACTGTGTTCATAATATGGGAGCCTGTCCAGGAGCCTTTTTTTTGTGCTTTGTGAATGTGCTTTGCTTGCGTTGCTTGCATTGCTGCTTTATTACCTGCCTACTGCCTCGCATCGCAAATGTATGATGTTATCATGTGGTGCCAGTTATGTTTTCTTACTGGTTTGATGATGCTACCAGTGCGTTTCAGGTGTTTGGTGACTACATATACTTTCCAAACTATGCCCAGACTACCTATACAGAGTTGTCGGTTTGTTTCTCGTTCTGTTGGCACAGAATACCATCGCACGTTAACTGCTGCACAGCTTCCTGAACTAATTTGCAACAAGCTAAGCTCTAATCCATCATTAATGCTTCTCCATCTGGTATGACTGTGATGCAGGAAGCTCTTCCTAGTCCGCACTCCCCAATCTACTTCCTTTCAGGTAATGGCAGTGACCATACTCCAAAATGTGTACCTGATAGTCCGTCAGTTGTAGTGGCAAGTGGCAGTAGACTAGGTTAGCTCAAGACCCATCTTCTTCACTGGCGTCTGAAATGGTGAAACTTACCCTCGAGCAGAAGAGAGAACAGCACACTTTTGCTTAGGGAGAAGGAGAGGAAACAATATAAAGAATAAAACGGCACAGTATCGTGACTAGAACAATATATAAATAATCCGCACGTACGTTTGAAACTTATGACGGCTTTTCGTTCTGACTTGGACCATTAACTAGTCACAAAAACACGAAGGTTGATGATTATAATATATTCGCCAGGAACGAAGTCTTGATACGGGTCTTTACTTCCAGATAGTGACTCGTCATTGGCTCTCACAGGAGTGTCGAAGTCTGTACAAGTGATGTATCATTTGCAACCGTCTGGCAAGGGCAGCCCTATGACAAGGACACAGTGAGTCTTTTGGTCAAGCGCAGTACATCTACAGTCTTATGACAGGGACAGCCCTATGACAAAGGCACGATGAGCCTCCTTCAGGGCAAGTGGTATAGCATTTAGCTACAATCCTCGCAGAGCCTTGTAGCTGGGGCACAACACGTCATCCGTACAAGTGATGTTTTGGGTCCGGCGTGTACCATGGTGTGAGTCATCTCTTACTACACAGACTCGTCTGCTACCTTTCCCACTTACACAGTGTTAGTAAAAAGGAAACAGAGATGTTGGCACAGGAATCATAGTTAAATCTCTGGTGTTTCTTGACCGGCGCTCTCGCTGGTATGAGGCTCTCGATTCTGAAAAAAACAGCTTTATTTGAGCCATTCCTGGCTCTCAGGCCATAGCCCAAGCGTCTGAGTGACTCAGGTTCTCTGGATGTTTCTGTGAGCGCGAAGGGTTGATGATTATAATACTATATTTACCAGGAACGAAGTCCTGACACGTGTCTTTATTAGATGGTGACCCGTCACTAGATTCCGAAGGATTGTTGATGTTTGCACAAATGATGTGCCGTTTACAGTCCTATAGCAGAGGTAGCCCTATCACAAGGTAATTAAGCTAACCCAGAGAAGGTACAATTACTACAACAAGAAATGAACTTCCTGTTTGAACATGGATTAGTGAAGGGCTCTTCATCCTCGCGAACCAGATGGTGTTCAGATGTGTATGAATTATCGAAGGGTAAATCAATTCACGGTGCTAGATGCCTTCTTGCTTCCATATGTGGATGACATCGTGGACTTCATGGGTAAGGCCACATTTTATCTCATAATTAGATTTTCTCATAGGCTCTTATCAGTTCCACTAACCAACGGGTCAAAGGAGATCTATGATTTTGTAGGCCATTTCCAGTACAGTCACCCCTTTTGTCTCGAAAAAATGCAATTTCCACATCACGAAAATGGAGTCATGTAACTATAAAGGGTAGTAGTTTCTGATACCTGGGATAAACATGTTTCTTGTACAAAGATTTCTTTGACAGGTTTAGGAAGTATCAGTCTGCTGTTAATCTCAATTAATATACCTTTGGTTGGTCCTCAATCGCTCTTCTGGGCCAAGCAGAATAACACTTAAAACAGCCAACATTATTGCTATAAAGAATTTCAGGGTTTCCCATGATGAAAATCTCCCCAACAATGCCTGGAGATGGTATGTTTTTATAGAAAGTTCTATAAAAACTTTCATTATTGTGGCCCCAGAACCTCTCTTACCAGTATGAAAACTCCATTTTCCTAGCTAGTTGTGAGGAATGTTTTCATAAAATAGAAAGACTGCTATGCGCAGTTTCCATATTGTTATCACAAAATTTTTCAAGTCCATTTTTTTCTGTGAAGTATGAGTCAGCTCAGCTTTATTTAAAGCCTCTGGGAAGGAAGTTTTCCATCCTGTGACCTCCTGTTCTACTAAACTTTACCCTTTATTATCCAAGTCACTCAGTAATGGAGGGATTTTGATAAGCTTTTAATATGTTATGGACCAGCACATTGTAAGACCTTTTCACTCTCATGGCTTTTGCCATACCTTTCATAGTTTCTTTGTTATGACTGAATGTGGGTCTAAGAACTCGTTATTGCTACTTACGAGTGTGAACCATCCTCTCTTAAGTGTAAACTGACACTGCTTCACATTTCAGTTCCTCACTCCACTTGGGAAGGAGCTAGAGATTTTCTGACTGGATACTTTTGGATGATGAGAAGTTTCCCTTTTATGTAAAGGGTATGTCAAAAAATTCAAGAGCCCTTGACAGGCTTTAAAAAAGGCCTAAAGAAGGTAAAATTATAGAATTACTTACTACCTTATAATTACACTCTGGGCTGGGGGCCAGTTTTTCATTAGCTCTGGCTGGTTACACATACTGATCTCTCTTGTATGTGCCAAGGTCAGTGTGGGAAGTCACTTTTGCTCTACTAAAAAGAAACTACCTTCAGTATTTGCCTTAATTGCTCTTTCTTTCTCCCTTTAGTGACTTGTCATATGTCCAGGCACCCCACACCATCTAGTACCTCTGTTCGTAATACACCACCGGTACATACCCAGGGTATAAAGGTTACACAACAGGTACATGCGCATGTGAGACTTGCAGGCCACACCACTGGTACATTAGTGAGAATTACAGGTCACACCACTGGTAGAATAGTGAGAATTACAGGTCACCACTGGCATATTACTGAAAATTATGTTACAACTGGCATATTAGTGAGAATTACAGGTCACACCACTGGTACATACCCTTAAGAGACAGGTCACACCACTGGTATATACCCTAAGGAGTCAGGTCATATCACAAGTACATAATCTGGTGAAACATGTCATACCACTGGTACATACCCTAGTGAGACAGGTCATACCATTGGTACATACCCTAGTGAGACAGGTCTCACCACTAGTACATAACAGCGAGACAGGTCACACCACTGTTAAATACCCTAGTGAGACAGGCCACACCACTGGTGCATACCCAAGTGAGACAGTTCACACCACTGGTACATACCCTAGTGAGACAGGTTACACCACTTTTGCATACAGGTATGTCTCACCAGGTCACACTTGGTGAGACATACCTGCCCCCCTCTCATTTGCGACTGCTTGATAAAGTAGAGAACAGAGCAAGACGTCTCATCGCTCGCCTGGACCCATCCTGGATAGATCTGTCATTTCAGCAGAGCCTTCAACACAGGAGGGATGTGGGCGGCCTTACTGTTATGTACAAAGCCAATATTGTCAGAGTACCACACTGGGATCCACTTCGAGGACAGCGTGAAGCAAGCTTCTATACCACAAGACGGGCAGAAAGCAGCAACTTCACTCTGGCTGTACCCTTCTCCAGAACATCGCTTCATCTGAGATCATTTATCACCAGGATGACTCGAGTATGGAACACATTCGTACAGCATTGTGATGTCAATGAAACAAAGTCAGTTGATCAAAAGAAAATGCTGGCCCACAGATGGCTCCAACTTTATCCTGTTCCCTACTTGTATGTTTCATAACAATAAAAATGCTTTCAAATGAGCTGATGTAGGTAACAGCTCTTAGCTTGTCAATAAAGTTAGTAATCCTTAATCTGTAAATAGCTTGTCAAAAAAGCTAGGGGTCCTTAACCTAACCTTGTCAAACTCTGTGTAAAAAAAAAAAAAAAAAAAAAAAAACTCGGTTTTTTGCTTATGGGGTTGCTTATCAGTGAAGTATAATCTACCTCTTTCTCTCTTTTGACTGTGGTTTATTGCCTGTCTGTCTGCTTGCCTGTCTTCTTAAGATGAAATTTGTTCGGATTTTTAACCCGCAGAATTAACCACCCAGAATAACCCTGGAAAGTTAACGTGTCATCGAGGAGTGTCAGTCTTATTTCCACTGGGGCCCTTCATTCTCGTCCCCCATGATGCCACCCACTACAGTCCCCTATCACCCAACACGGATTTCCACCTGTGTAGGGGATCGAACCACAGATACTCAGTGTGTGAGGCAAGAGCATTGCCAACAAAGCCATGAATGTCTACTTGTCTATCTGTGTCTGTCTGTATCTCTCATTCAACTAAATGTTACTGTACTTCATAGAAGAAAGAAAAATAAAATAAGTAACATCGCACAATAAAAAAGAAATCAGTAAATAATGTTCACCAAATGAAAGAAAGACGCAATAAAAGCAAACATAACAAAAGCGAGAACGAGCAACGTTATAATGAAATGTAACGTAATTATACGACACATTAAATAACATTCTGAAACGCGTGTGCAATGCTGTTCCGCCTGACAACGTTCTCAACACCATGAGTGAAAAGAGGTTAATCATCCTTACCTCCACTAGAGGTAATTACACACCTGCCTAATGATTGCCAGTGAGAAATTTAATTAGCAGTTACTTATTCATAATTATATATCATCGGATTGGGTGATTAGGGAACTCCTTTAATATTTAATCGCGAAATTGCTTTGAACTTCCAGTTCGGAGTCTCACGCATCACCAACTCCTCACACATGTTAAAATCTGTATTACGTGTGTGTGTGTGTATGTGTGTGTGTGTGTGTGTGTGTGTGTGTGTGTGTGTGTGTGTGTGTGTGTGTGTGTGTGTGTGTATGTGTGTGTGTATGTGTGTGTGTGTGTGTGTGTGTACTCACCTAGTTGAGGTTGCGGGGGTCGAGTCCGAGCTCCTGGCCCCGCCTCTTCACTGATCGCTACTAGGTCACTCTCCTTGAGCCGTGAGCTTTATCATACCTCTGCTTAAAGCTATGTATGGATCCTGCCTCCACTACATCGCTTCCCAAACTATTCCACTTACTGACTACTCTGTGGCTGAAGAAATACTACCTAACATCCCTGTGATTCATCTGTGTCTTCAGCTTCCAACTGTGTCCCCTTGTTACTGTGTCCAATCTCTGGAACATCCTGTCTTTGTCCACCTTGTCAATTCCTCTCAGTATTTTGTATGTCGTTATCATGTCCCCCCTATCTCTCCTGTCCTCCAGTGTCGTCAGGTTGATTTCCCTTAACCTCTCCTCGTAGGACATACCTCTTAGCTCTGGGACTAGTCTTGTTGCAAACCTTTGCACTTTCTCTAGTTTCTTCACGTGCTTGGCTAGGTGTGGGTTCCAAACTGGTGCCGCATACTCCAATATGGGCCTAACGTACACGGTGTACAGGGTCCTGAATGATTCCTTATTAAGATGTCGGAATGCTGTTCTGAGGTTTGCCAGGCGCCCATATGCTGCAGCAGTTATTTGGTTGATGTGCGCTTCAGGAGATGTGCCTGGTGTTATACTCACCCCAAGATCTTTTTCCTTGAGTGAGGTTTGTAGTCTCTGGCCCCATAGACTGTACTCCGTCTGCGGTCTTCTTTGCCCTTCCCCAATCTTCATAACTTTGCACTTGGTGGGATTAAACTCCAGGAGCCAATTGCTGGACCAGGTCTGCAGCCTGTCCAGATCCCTTTGTAGTTCTGCCTGGTCTTCGATCGAGTGAATTCTTCTCATCAACTTCACGTCATCTGCAAACAGGGACACCTCAGAGTCTATTCCTTCCGTCATGTCGTTCACAAATACCAGAAACAGCACTGGTCCTAGGACTGACCCCTGCGGGACCCCGCTGGTCACAGGTGCCCACTCTGACACCTCGCCACGTACCATGACTCGCTGCTGTCTTCCTGACAAGTATTCCCTTATCCATTGTAGTGCCTTCCCTGTTATCCCTGCTTGGTCCTCCAGTTTTTGCACCAATCTCTTGTGTGGAACTGTGTCAAACGCCTTCTTACAGTCCAAGAAAATGCAATCCACCCACCCCTCTCTCTCTTGTCTTACTGCTGTCACCATGTCATAGAACTCCAGTAGGTTTGTGACACAGGATTTCCCGTCCCTGAAACCATGTTGGCTGCTGTTGATGAGATCGTTCCTTTCTAGGTGTTCCACCACTCTTCTCCTGATAATCTTCTCCATGATTTTGCATACTATACATGTCAGTGACACTGGTCTGTAGTTTAATGCTTCATGTCTGTCTCCTTTTTTAAAGATTGGGACTACATTTGCTGTCTTCCATGCCTCAGGCAATCTCCCTGTTTCGATAGATGTATTGAATATTGTTGTTAGGGGTACACATAACACCTCTGCTCCCTCTCTCAATACCCATGGGGAGATGTTATCTGGCCCCATTGCCTTTGAGGTATCTAGCTCACTCAGAAGCCTCTTCACTTCTTCCTCGGTGGTGTGCACTGTGTCCAGCACTTGGTGGTGTGCCCCACCTCTCCGTCTTTCTGAAGTCCCTTCTGTCTCCTCTGTGAACACTTCTTTGAATCTCTTGTTGAATTCTCTTGTTGTGTGTGTGTGTGTGTGTGTGTGTGTGTGTGTGTGTGTGTGTGTGTGTGTGTGTGTGTGTGTGTGTGTGTGTGTGTATGTGTGTGTGTGTGTGTATGTGTGTGTGTGTGTATGTGTGTGTGTGTGTGTGTATGTGTGTGTGTGTACTCACCTAGTTGAGGTTGAGGGGGTCGAGTGCGAGCTCCTGGCCCCGTGTGTATGTGTGTGTGTGTGTGTGTGTGTGTGTGTGTGTGTGTATGTGTGTGTGTGTGTGTGTATGTGTGTGTGTGTGTGTATGTGTGTGTGTGTGTGTATGTGTGTGTGCTGTGTGTGTATGTGTGTGTGTGTGTGTATGTGTGTGTGTGCGTGTGTGTGTATGTGTGTGTGTGTGTGTGTGTGTGTGTGTGTGTGTGTGTGTGTGTGTGTGTGTGTGTGTGTGTACTCACCTAGTTGTGGTTGCAGGGGTCGATTCACAGCTCCTGGCCTCGCCTCTTAACTGGTCGCTACTAAGTCACTCACTCCCTACTCCGTGAGCTTTATCATACCTCTTCTTAAAACTATGTATGGATCCTGCTTCCACCACCTCACTTTCCATACTATTCCACTTCATGACAACTCTGATGAAATTCTTCCTGTGACTCATCAGAGTCTTCAGTTTCCAGTTGTGACCCCTTGTCGCTGTGTCCCATCTCAGAAACATTTTATGTCTCCACATTGTCGAATCCTCGAAGTATTTTATATGTTGTTATCATGTCCCGCTATCTTTCTTGTCCCCCAGTGTCGTCAGGTCAGTTTCTCTTAGCCTCTCCTCGTAGGATATGATCATTAGCTCCGGAACTACTCTCGTTGCAAACCACGTCTGCACTTTCTTTAATTTCCTAATGTGCTTGACTAGGTGTGGGTACCAAGCTGGAGCTGCGTTCTCCAACATAGGTGAACTAAGTCCTGAACGACTCCTTACTGAGGTGTCGGAAAGCTATTCTTAGGATTGTTAATCACCCATATGCTGCAGCAATTATTTGGCTGATGTGCTCGTCAAGAGATATGTTCGGTATTATACTCACCCCAAGATCCCTTTTCTTGAATGAGGTTTGTGGTCTTTGGCATGAGTGCCCGTATATACACACACACACACACACACATATATATATATATATATATATATATATATATATATATATATATATATATATATATATATATATATATATATATATATATATATATATATATATATATATGTCGTGCCGAATATGTAAAACTGGTCAATTAGCAAGAACTCATTTAAAATTAAGTCCTTTCTGAAATTTTCTCTTATACGTTTAAAGATATATTTTTTTTCATTAATGTTAATGTAAAAATTTTTAATTTTGCACAAGAAGAATCTTAGAAAACTTACCTAACCTTATTATAACAAGAACAATTTATTTTAGCCTAACCCAACTAAATATATTTTAAATACGTTTACGTAAATTTAATACTAAACAAACACAATCAAATATATTTTTTTCGTTAGGTTCAGAATGATTTTGGCGAAATTATTGCTTATTCACTTGTCCTATATGGCAAGATGAACGTTGCTATTTAAGCCAAGATCGCAAGTTCTGCCTATTCGGCACGACATATATATATATATATACATATATATATATATATATATATATATATATATATATATATATATATATATATATATATATATATATATATATATATATATATATATATATATATATATTTAAAAAATCAGCCGTTTCCCACCGAGGCAGGGTGACAAAAAAAAAAAAAACTTTCAGCATCATTCAACACTGTCACCACCACTCATACATAATCAGTGTCTTCGCAGAAGTGCCCAGATACGACAGTTTAGAAGTCCCTCCAAACTGCCAATATCCCAAACCCCTCCTTTAAAGTGCAAGCATTGGTCTTCCCATTTCCAGGACTCACGTCCGGCTAACCGGTTTCCCTGAATCCCTTCAGAAAATATTACCCTGCTCACACTGCAACAGCTCGTCAGGTCCTAAAAGCCATTCGTTTCCATTCACTCCTAACATGCTTACGCATGCTTTCTGGAAGTCCAAGCCCCTCGCCCACTAAACCTTCTTTATTCCCTCCCTCAAGGCATATGACCCCTACCCCACCTTCCTTTCCCTTCAGATTTTTACGCTCTCCAAGTCATTCTCCTTTGATTCATTCTCTCTAAATGACCAAACCACCTCAACAACTCCTCTTCAGCCCTCTGACTAATACTTTTAGTAACTCCACACCTCCTAATTTCTACACTCCGAATTCTCTGCATAATATTTACACCAAAAATTGCCCTTTGACAGAACATCTCTACTCTCTCCAGCTGCCTCCTCGCTGCAGCATTTACAACCCAAGCTTCATACCCATATGAGAGTGCTGTTACAAATATACTTTCGTACATTCCCTTCTTTGTCTCCATGGATGACGTTTTTTGTCTCTAAAGATATCTCAACACACCACTCACTTTTTTTCCTTCTTCAATTCTATGGTTAACCTCATCCTTCATTAACCCATCCACTGACAAATGTGCTTTCAAATATCTGAAAAGATTCACTTCTTCCATACTCCCTCTCTCCAATGTGATACCCAATTTTTTTTATCTAAATAATTTGATACCCTCATCACCTTACTCTTATCTATGTTCACTTTCAACTTAGTACTACCTTTACACACCCTCCCAAACTCGTCCACTAACCTTTGAAGTTTTCGTTAGAAACTCCCAAAAGTACAGTATCATCATCAAAAAGTAACTGTGTCAAAAGTAGCTCTGTACTTGACTCCCCATAATTTTATCCCACCCTTCTCCCCTAAACCCTAGTAGCATTTACTTCTTTTACAACTCCATCTATAAATATATTAAACAACCGCCCTCGGATGGCGGCCCAACAGCTAGCTGAGTGCTGGCTCTCTCGCTTACCATGAGGCAGACCAGTACAACATGGGTTCGAATCCTTTGCAAGCGCAGTGTTGTTATATATATAAATATATATATATATATATATATATTATATATATATATATATATATATATATATATATATATATATATATATATATATATATATATATATATATATATATATATATATATATGCAATAAGATCACAGTAAACAGGTGAATTCAGAATATGCAAAACAACCACTCTGAAAGAATAGAGAAATTCCAAGCGCTTTCGTGACTACTCACATTATCAAGGAACTATGAAAGTAAAGCATCCAAGGAAGCTATATAAGGGGTCTGGCTAGCACCTCACTATCAGATCCCACAACAGTTAAACACCTGACGCGCGCCGACCCAACTTGGATAGGTCCTTGGCACAACTCACCCCACAATCTATTCTACCCAAGAAAATTTAAAAATTATTTGTCCAGTGTATTATTAAATTCTTCCCAAATTCTATTAATTATAAATGGATCTAATTTATATAAACCAAAGGAAATATTCATATTATTGTCAAAACTGCTTTTTATGAAACAAGATTCAATTATATTCCTGTCGACCATGGACTTGCTTGATACTACTTTCTCATCTTTTTGAAAATCAATTGGATGGTTAAAATCTCTTACATGAATAAATAGAGCATTGGAATCTTGTCCAGTTCTAATGCTATATTTATGTTGTTTTAATCTTAGTTCTCGCACTTCTCGCATCCAACCTTTACTTTAATCCACATAATTCTCGAATTTACACATTCATATTCTCTTTTCTCCTTCCATAACTGATCATTTAACATTACTGCTACCCCTTCCTTTGCTCTAACTCTCTCAGCTACTCCAGATTTAATCCCATTTATTTCCCCCCACTGAAACTCTCCTACCCCCTTCAGCTTTGTTTCGCTTAGAGCCAGGACATCCAACTTCTTTTCATTCATAACATCAGCAATCATCTGTTTCTTGTCATCCGCACTACATCCACGCACATTTAAACAACCCAGTTTTATAAAGTTTTTCTTCTTCTCTTTTTTAGTAAATGTATTCAGGAGAAGGGGTTACTAGCCCATTGCTCCCGGCATTTTAGTCGCCTCATACGACACGCATGGCTTACGGAGGAAAGATTCTTTTCCACTTCCCCATGGACAATAGAAGAAATAAAAAAAAGAACAAGAGCTATTTAGAATAAGGAGAAAAACCTAGATGTATGTATATATATATATATGCATGTGCGTGTCTGTGAAGTGTGACCAAAGTGTAAGTAGGAGTAGCAAGATATCCCTGTTATCTAGCGTGTTTATGAGACAGAAAAATATATATAAAAATAAATATATATATATATATATATATATATATATATATATATATATATATATATATATATATATATACATATATATATATATATATATATATATATATATATATATATATATATATATATATTATATATATATATATATATATATATATATATATATATATATATATATATATATATATATATATATATATATATATAGTATAGATATAGTAGTAGGTTGGTAGACAGCAACCACCCAGGGAAGTACTACCGTTATTTAATAAATGTATGGAAGAGGGTAAGGTACCTAGGGATTGGCAGAGAGCATGCATAGTTCCTTTGTATAAAGGCAAAGGGGATAAAAGAGAGTGCAAAAATTATAGGGGGATAAGTCTGTTGAGTATACCTGGCAAAATGTATGGTAGAGTTATTATTGAAAGAATTAAGAGTAAGATGGAGAACAGGATAGCAGATGAACAAGGAGGCTTTAGGGAAGGTAGGGGGTGTGTGGACCAGGTGTTTACAGTGAAACATATAAGTGAACAGTATTTAGATAAGGCTAAAGAGGTCTTTGTGGCATTTATGGATTTGGAAAAGGCGTATGATAGGGTGGATAGGGGGGCAATGTGGCAGATGTTGCAGGTGTATTGTGTAGGAGGTAGGTTACTGAAAGCAGTGAAGAGTTTTTACGAGGATAGTGAGGCTCAAGTTAGAGTATGTAGGAAAGAGGGAAATTATTTCCCAGTAAAAGTAGGCCTTAGACAAGGATGTGTGATGTCACCGTGGTTGTTTAGTATATTTATAGATGGGGTTGTAAGAGAAGTAAATGCGAGGGTCTTGGCAAGAGGCGTGGAGTTAAAAGATAAAGAATCACACATAAAGTGGGAGTTGTCACAGTTGCTCTTTGCTGATGACACT
>NC_091302.1:30557165-30579665 GCF_038502225.1 Cherax quadricarinatus | reverse complement strand
ATAAGTATACAAGATATGATGTAGGGCGAAATGACAGTAGTTTGTTGGATTATGTATTGGTAGATAAAAGACTGTTGAGTAGACTTCAGGATGTACATGTTTATAGAGGGGCCACAGATATATCAGAGCACTTTCTAGTTGTAGCTACACTGAGAGTAAAAGGTAGATGGGATACAAGGAGAATAGAAGCATCAGGGAAGAGAGAGGTGAAGTTTTATAAACTAAAAGAGGAGGCAGTTAGGGTAAGATATAAACAGCTATTGGAGGATAGATGAGCTAATGAGAGCATAGGCAATGGGGTAGATTTAAAAATGTAGTGTTAGAGTGTTCAGCAGAAGTTTGTGGTTACAGGAAAGTGGGTGCGGGAGGGAAGAGGAGCGATTGGTGGAATGATGATGTAAAGAGAGTAGTAAGCGAGAAAAAGTTAGCATATGAGAAGTTTTTACAAAGTAGAAGTGATGCAAGGAGGGAAGAGTATATGGAGAAAAAGAGAGAGGTTAAGAGAGTGGTGAAGCAATGTAAAAAGAGAGCAAATGAGAGAGTGGGTGAGATGTTATCAGCAAATTTTGTTGAAAATAAGAAAAAGTTTTGGAGTGAGATTAACAAGTTAAGAAAGCCTAGAGAACAAATGGATTTGTCAGTTAAAAATAGGAGAGGAGAGTTATTAAATGGAGAGTTAGAGGTATTGGGAAGATGGATGGAATATTTTGAGGAATTGTTAAATGTTGATGAAGATAGGGAAGCTGTGATTTCGTGTATAGGACAAGGAGGAATAACGTCTTGTAGGAGTGAGGAAGAGCCAGTTGTGAGTGTGGGGGAAGTTCGTGAGGCAGTAGGTAAAATGAAAGGGGGTAAGGCAGCCGGGATTGATAGGATAAAGATAGAAATGTTAAAAGCAGGTGGGGATATAGTTTTGGAGTGGTTGGTGCAATTATTTAATAAATGTATGGAAGAGGGTAAGGTACCTAGGGATTGGCAGAGAGCATGCATAGTTCCTTTGTATAAAGGCAAAGGGGATAAAAGAGAGTGCAAAAATTATAGGGGGATAAGTCTGCTGAGTATACTTGGTAAAGTGTATGGTAGAGTTATTATTGAAAGAATTAAGAGTAAGACGGAGAATAGGATAGCAGATGAACAAGGAGGCTTTAGGAAAGGTAGGGTGTGTGTGGACCAGGTGTTTACAGTGAAACATAAGTGAACAGTATTTAGATAAGGTTAAAGAGGTCTTTGTGGCATTTATGGATTTGGAAAAGACGTATGACAGGGTGGATAGGGGGGCAATGTGGCAGATGTTGCAAGTGTATGGTGTAGGAGGTAGGTTACTGAAAGCAGTGAAGAGTTTTTACGAGGATAGTGAGGCTCAAGTTAGAGTATGTAGGAAAGAGGGAAATTATTTCCCAGTAAAAGTAGGCCTTAGACAAGGATGTGTGATGTCACCGTGGTTGTTTAATATATTTATAGATGGGGTTGTAAGAGAAGTAAATGCGAGGGTCTTGGCAAGAGGCGTGGAGTTAAAAGATAAAGAATCACACACAAAGTGGGAGTTGTCACAGCTGCTCTTTGCTGATGACACTGTGCTCTTGGGAGATTCTGAAGAGAAGTTGCAGAGATTGGTGGATGAATTTGGTAGGGTGTGCAAAAGAAGAAAATTAAAGGTGAATACAGGAAAGAGTAAGGTTATGAGGATAACAAAAAGATTAGGTGATGAAAGATTGAATATCAGATTGGAGGGAGAGAGCATGGAGGAGGTGAATGTATTCAGATATTTGGGAGTGGACGTGTCAGCGGATGGGTCTATGAAAGATGACGTGAATCATAGAATTGATGAGGGGAAAAGAGTGAGTGGTGCACTTAGGAGTCTGTGGAGACAAAGAACTTTGTCCTTGGAGGCAAAGAGGGGAATGTATGAGAGTATAGTTTTACCAACGCTCTTATATGGGTGTGAAGCATGGGTGATGAATGTTGCAGCGAGAAGAAGGCTGGAAGCAGTGGAGATGTCATGTCTGAGGGCAATGTGTGGTGTGAATATAATGCAGAGATTTCGTAGTTTGGAAGTTAGGAGGAGGTGCGGGATTACCAAAACTGTTGTCCAGAGGGCTGAGGAAGGGTTGTTGAGGTGGTTTGGACATGTAGAGAGAATGGAGCGAAACAGAATGACTTCAAGAGTGTATCAGTCTGTAGTGGAAGGAAGGCGGGGTAGGGGTCGGCCTAGGAAAGGTTGGAGGGAGGGGATAAAGGAGGTTTTGTGTGCGAGGGGCTTGGACTTCCAGCAGGCATGCGTGAGCATGTTTGATAGGAGTGAATGGAGACAAATGGTTTTTAATACTTGACGTGTTGTTGGAGTGTGAGCAAAGTAACATTTATGAAGGGGTTCAGGGAAACCGGCAGGCCGGACTTGAGTCCTGGAGATGGGAAGTACAGTGCCTGCACTCTGAAGGAGGGGTGTTAATGTTGCAGTTTAAAAACTGTAGTGTAAAGCACCCTTCTGGTAAGACAGTGATGGAGTGAATGATGGTGAACGTTTTTCTTTTTCGGGCCACCCTGCCTTGGTGGGAATCGGCCAGTGTGATAATAAAAATAATATAAGTAGTCGATTTTTCCACTGAGCGCACCCTTCCGGTTTGGGCCTTCCACTGAGCGCACCCTTCCGGTTTGGGCCTTCCACTGAGCGCACCCTTCCGGTTTAGGCCTTCCACTGAGCGCACCCTTCCGGTCTAGGACCAGCAGCTGGAGGGTCACCTTTTCACACCTAGGTGTTACTTCCGGTTTTGACCATGACCTCGCCCTCGAGACTACCTCACCCTTGACCCCCCAACCAATACCCCCGCCCCACGACCCCCCTTCGCGACCCCCGCCCCGCGCGCCCGCGCGCCCGCCCGCGCGCCGCGCCCGCGCGCCCCGCCCGCGCGCCCCGCCCCGCCCGCGCGCCCGCCCGCGCCCTTCGCGAGCCCCCGCCCGCGCCTTCTGCTGCGCCTTCTGCAGCGTCGTCCGGATCGCCCCCGCGCCTCGAATTTTTTTCCGATTTTTTTCGAATTTTTTTTGAATTTCATTTTCTTATGCTCTCCATCTCCTCGGATCAAGGTTTTTGGATTCCCCCCTATGGGGTTTTTCGAAATTCTCCATCTCCTCAGATCAAATTTTTTGGGTACCCCTCCTTTCACCCCCCAATCCCAAAAATTTCTCAATATTACCAAGTTTTTGGATTCCCCCCTATGGGGTTTTCGAAATTCTCCATTTCCTTGGATCAAGTTTTTTTTTGGGTACCCCTCCTTTCACCCCAAATTTTCTCGACAATACCATGACTCCATCTCCTCGGATCAAGTTTTTTGGATCCCCCCCTATGGGGTTTTCGAAATTCTCCATCTCCTTGGATCAAATTTTTGGATTACCCCTCCCACTTTCACCCCCATCCCAAAATTTCTCGATATTACAAGTTTTTGCATTCCCCCCTATGGGGGTTTCGAAATTCTCCATCTCCTTGGATCAAGGTTTTTTTTGGATTGTCCCTCCTTCCACCCCCCAATCCCAAAAATTTCTCAATATTACCAAGTTTTTGGATTCCCCCCTATGGGGTTTTCGAAATTCTCCATTTCCTTGGATCAAATTTTTGGGTACCCCTCCTTTCACCCCAAATTTTCTCGACAATACAATTTTTTGGATCCCCCCTATGGGGTTTTCGAAATTCTCCATCTCCTCGGATCAAATTTTTTGGATCCCCCTATGGGTTTTCGAAATTCTCCGTCTCCTTGGATCAAGGCTTTTTTTGGATTGTCCCTCCTTCCACCCCCCAATCCCAAAAATTTCTCAATATTACCAAGTTTTTGGATTCCCCCCTATGGGGGTTTCGAAATTCTTATGATCTCCTCGGATCAAGTTTTTCTCGAAATCAAAGTCTCCATCTCCTCGGATCAAGGTTTTTGGATTCCCCCCTATGGGGTTTTTCGAAATTCTCCATCTCCTCAGATCAAATTTTTTGGGTACCCCTCCTTTCACCCCCATCCCCAAACAATTTCTCGAAATCAAATTCTCCATCTCCTTGGATCAAGTTTTTTTTGGGTACCCCTCCTTTCACCCCAAATTTTCTCGACAATACCATGACTCCATCTCCTCGGATCAAGTTTTTTGGATCCCCCCTATGGGGTTTTCGAAATTCTCCATCTCCTTGGATCAAATTTTTGGATTACCCCTCCCACTTTCACCCCAAATTTTCTCGACAATACCATGACTCCATCTCCTCAGATCAAATTTTTAAGGTTCCCCCTCCCTCCTTCCACCCCCCATTCCCAAAAATTTCTCGATAATACAAGTTTTTGGATTCCCCCCCCCCTATGGGGGGTTTTGAATTTCTTATGATCACCTTGGATCAAATTTTTGGATTACCCCTCCCACTTTCACCCCACCCCCCCCCCAACCTCAAATTTTTCTCGATAATACCAAGTTTTTGGATTCCCTCCTATGGGGTTTTCGAAATTCCTCGGATCAAAGTTTTTGGAATCCCCCCTCTGGGGGTAAGCATTCAAAATAGACTCCTCCTATGGGGGCATGCTTACTACAGGTCTAAACATCTTCCCCTTATTATTTTAAAATGAACTAAAAGTTTCCGCTCATTAAGTCAAATGAACTAAAAGTTTCCTCTCATTAAGTTAAATGAACTAAGAAGCGTTTACTCGGGGGTCAGTGACGTCACGCGCACACAGGTTGAATCAGGTCGGTCCTTTTAGTTCATTCAAGATAATAAGGGAACATAGTAGTGACGTCACGTGATGACCGCGCACACAGGTTGAATCTTGTCTACCCTTTTACCCACCCTCCCAAACCCTCACACTCCAACCAACACCTCACAATTTTCACTCATAACCCCCAATTTTTCTCGTTTTAACCCTTTTAGTTCATTAAAGTGGGGCACACTACATCAGAAAGTCACCACATCGCTTACATCCACTTTCGTTAAATTCACTACTCACAATTTTACATATTACGAAGTTAAATACGCACTTTTACTTTGAACATCTTCAAAACACTCTCATAAATCATTTGAATACTCACAAAAAATACCTTTATACATTTCCAAACAACACTGAAATACTCCAAAAACATCATTCGAACACCCCCAAATCATCTCTGAATACTCCCAGAACACCTTCATAAGTACTCTTGCACATCATTTGAACACCTTCATAAGTACTCTCTTAATCATTTGTACACCTTCAAAAAACACCTTTGAATACTCACATAAACACCCTTGAACACCTTCAAAACACCTTTGAATAACCTCAAAACACCTTTGAACACCTTCAAAACACCCTTGAACACCTTCAAAACACCCTTGAACACTCTCAAAAACAACATTTGAACACACTCAAAACACCTTTGAACATTTCCAAAACACTATTTGAGTACTCCCAAATAAGATTTGACATCTCTAATTTATCTGCACTTACACATTTCATTAAATTACAACTCATCCCCTCAGTCTCCAGACTAGGCATTTTCTCGTTTTTACCCTTTTAGTTCATTAAAGTTATTAAGGGGACACAATACATCAGAAAAAAGTCACAAAAACTAACTCAAACACTTTACTTGAACACCCCCAAAGTACTCTCATAAACATTTGAATACTCACATAAACACCCTTGAACACCTTCAAAACACCTTTGAATATCGTTTTAAACTAATTTCATCACAACCCACTTATATCATCTTTTTTCGGTAACTCTAATTCGACTACACTACCCTCATCAATTACCAACAAATTTTACTCGTTTTAACTAATGTCATCACTGTAACCAAGATTTTCACAAAAAAAAAACTCTATGACACCTAACACACACGCACACACACACCCCACAACACCCACAATTTTTCTCGTTTTAACCCTTTTAGTTCATTAAAGTTAATAAGGGGACACACTACATCAGAAAAAGTCCCAACAACAACCCACTTATAACATTTTTTTTCGGTATCTCTAGTTCGACAACAACACCCACAACACCCACATCCCACAACACCCATGAACATTTCCAAAACACTATTTGAGTACTCCCAATTACACCACTGATTACTACTAAAACACCGCTGAATTCAATCAAAACACCCTTCAACACCTTCAAATACCCTTGAACACCTTCAAAACACTCTTGAACACTTTTCAAAAACACCTTTGAACATTTCCAATCAACACTGAAACACTTCCAAAAACACCATTTGAGTACTCCCAATTACACCACTGATTACTACTAAAACACCGCTGAATTCAATCAAAACACCCTTCAACACCTTCAAACACCCTTGAACACACTCAAAACACCCTTCAACAACTTCAAAACACCTTTGAACACCTTCAAAACACCTTTGATCACATTCAAAACACTCTCATAATCATTTGAACACACTCAAAACACCTTTGAATAACCTCAAAACACCTTCGAACACCTTCAAAACACCCTTGAACACCCTTGATCACCTTCAAAAAAACAACATTTGAACACACTCAAAACACCTTTGAACACCTTTGAACATTTCCAAACAACACTGAAACACTTCCAAAAACACCATTTGAGTACTCCCAAATACACCACTGAATACTAAAACACCACTGAATACACTCAAAACACCACCAAAATCACCATAAACTAAGATCAACACCCACATCCCACAACACCCACAACCCACAACACCCACAATTTTTTCTCGTTTTATCTAATTTCATCAGAAAGTCACAACACCCACACCCCCCATTTTTTTCTCGTTTTAACCCTTTTAGTTCATTAAAGTTAATAAGGGACCACACTACATCAGAAAAAGTCACAAAAACAACCCACTTATAACGTCTTTTCGGTATCTCTAGTTCGACAACAACACCCACATCCCACATCACCCACATCCCACATCCCCCACACACACACACACACACACACACACACATCCCTAACCTAGCCTAACCTAACCTAACTTATCCTAACCTAACCTAACCTAACCTAACCTAACCTAACCTAACTTATCCTAACCTAACCTAACCTAACCTTACCTAAATTATCCTAACCTAACCTAACCTAGCCTAACCTAACCTAACTTAACCTAACCTAACCCAACCGAACCTACCCTAACCTAACCTTACCTAACCTAACCTAGCCTAACCTAACCTAACCTAACTTAACCTAACCCAACCTAACCTAACCTAACCTAGCCTAACCTAACTTAACCTAACCTAACCTACCCTAACCTAACCTAACCTAACCTATCTTAACCTTACCTAACCTAACCTAGCCGAACCTATCCTAACCTAACCTAAAATATATTGGAACACTTCCAAAATACATTAGAGTACTCCAGAATTACTTTGAACGACTCCATTTTTGGATATTTCCAAATTAGTTTTGAAAACTTTATCGTAAAATCGAACATTATTTTCTTGTTGGTAAAACACACTCAATGGTAGAAATATTTACTCGATTTCCGAATAGAAGCACTGTCCTCGCTCTGAGAGACTCATTGTGGGTCACCCCAACACATGGCGTAATGCGCTTCACACCCAAGGTAGAACATAACACCTGCGTCAACTCAGGACAGACAGGCGCCATGTAATGCGGGTAACATCCAAGGTAGAAAATCATCTCTTTCCAGACCAACTGTCTATCCTAACCTAACCTAACCTAACCTAATTCCTAACCTAACCTAACCTCACCTAACCGAACCTAACCTAACTCCATCAGTCACCTCTATCCTAACCTAACCTAACCTAACCTAACCCAACCTAACTCCATCAAACACCTCTATCCTAACCTAACCTAACCTATCCTAACCTAACCTAACTCCATCAAACACCTCGAATACTACCTAACTTAACCTAACCTAACCTTACCTAACCTACCGAACCTAACCTAACCTAACCTAACCTATCCTAACCTGTCCCAACCCAACCTAACCTAACCTATCCTAACCTAACCTAACCTAACCTAACCTAACTTATCCTAAGCTAACCTAACCTAACTTATCCTAACCTAACCTATCCTAACCTAACCTAAACACTGACTAACTTTGAACCAACTCTGAACACCACTGATCTTCTTCAAAAAATGCTCTGCACATCATTTGAACACCTTCAAAAAAAAACACCATCAAACACCTCCGAATACTCCCAAAAAAACACTACTGATTACTACCAAATCACCACTGAATACTACCAATCACCGTCAAAATCACCAGAAACTAAGTTTAACATCACCATCTAACATCCTTTTTATAGAAATCCCCTCAAATCACTATAACCAAGAACTCCCTCCCCATTTGGCGCATAAAAAAAAAAGCATGAACACAAACCTAATACGCAAACACTTAGTACATGATCACCATCAACTGAAAACATATCTTATACACACACATAATATAAGACAATCACCAACTACAATCACCCATGTTCACTTACCTCAAAATCACTAATATCACAGAAAACAATCATTTTTATAAACATTTCACACACACACACACACACACAAAAAAAAATCATATTTGACAATATCTAAGCGCACTCACCTCACTACCACCAACACACGATGTCTCACCTCACAGGACCGACGAGCTCACCTCCAGTGACGTCACACTCCCATTGTGTTACTTGGTGGTTGGTAACATCACACCTAACCCCCCTTGTTTCAACCTGTTGTACCCTACATTATCTAAGAACACTATATCCAAGACGATTACCAGATTTTATGATCCCCAACACCAAGATCACAGAAAACACACATTTTTATAATTATTCACACAAAAATCACGATCACCAATTCCATATCATGTTTACCGTCATCTATCAACACTAATCACCAAGATCACCAAAAAATCTAAGATCATGCATCTCAAAACTACTATGATCACTGAAAACACTTATTTTTTAAACATTCGCACAAAAATAAGACATACACAAAAATACCACAACACTTCCACCAACATCTATAACATAACATGAGCACTATAACATATCACTATCACAAAAAAAATAATACACAAACACCCACATATTATACATTTCAATTGGAAATTTAAGACATGAGACATACACACCAAATCTAAGACATTCACCTCCAACTAAGACATACACATCACCCCTAAAACTTCCTTCCTTATTCATTCCGTATATCTCCTAGAGCTGTTTTAACCCCGACGGATCCACCACGACGTAGGAGCCAGAGTGTAGTAGGTGGTGTTGGAGTGGTGATGGTTCCTCTGGCTCCTACGTCGTGATGGAACCGTCGGGGTTAAAACAGCTCTAGGAGATATACGGAATGAATAAGGAAGGAAGTTTTAGGGGTGATGTGTATGTCTTAGTTGGAGGTGAATGTCTTAGATTTGGTGTGTATGTCTCATGTCTTAAATTTCCAATTGAAATGTATAATATGTGGGTGTTTGTGTATTATTTTTTTTGTGATAGTGATATGTTATAGTGCTCATGTTATGTTATAGATGTTGGTGGAAGTGTTGTGGTATTTTTGTGTATGTCTTATTTTTGTGCGAATGTTTAAAAAATAAGTGTTTTCAGTGATCATAGTAGTTTTGAGATGCATGATCTTAGATTTTTTGGTGATCTTGGTGATTAGTGTTGATAGATGACGGTAAACATGATATGGAATTGGTGATCGTGATTTTTGTGTGAATAATTATAAAAATGTGTGTTTTCTGTGATCTTGGTGTTGGGGATCATAAAATCTGGTAATCGTCTTGGATATAGTGTTCTTAGATAATGTAGGGTACAACAGGTTGAAACAAGGGGGGTTAGGTGTGATGTTACCAACCACCAAGTAACACAATGGGAGTGTGACGTCACTGGAGGTGAGCTCGTCGGTCCTGTGAGGTGAGACATCGTGTGTTGGTGGTAGTGAGGTGAGTGCGCTTAGATATTGTCAAATATGATTTTTTTTTGTGTGTGTGTGTGTGTGTGTGAAATGTTTATAAAAATGATTGTTTTCTGTGATATTAGTGATTTTGAGGTAAGTGAACATGGGTGATTGTAGTTGGTGATTGTCTTATATTATGTGTGTGTATAAGATATGTTTTCAGTTGATGGTGATCATGTACTAAGTGTTTGCGTATTAGGTTTGTGTTCATGCTTTTTTTTTTATGCGCCAAATGGGGAGGGAGTTCTTGGTTATAGTGATTTGAGGGGATTTCTATAAAAAGGATGTTAGATGGTGATGTTAAACTTAGTTTCTGGTGATTTTGACGGTGATTGGTAGTATTCAGTGGTGATTTGGTAGTAATCAGTAGTGTTTTTTTGGGAGTATTCGGAGGTGTTTGATGGTGTTTTTTTTTGAAGGTGTTCAAATGATGTGCAGAGCATTTTTTGAAGAAGATCAGTGGTGTTCAGAGTTGGTTCAAAGTTAGTCAGTGTTTAGGTTAGGTTAGGATAGGTTAGGTTAGGATAAGTTAGGTTAGGTTAGCTTAGGATAAGTTAGGTTAGGTTAGGTTAGGTTAGGTTAGGATAGGTTAGGTTAGGTTGGGTTGGGACAGGTTAGGATAGGTTAGGTTAGGTTAGGTTAGGTTCGGTAGGTTAGGTAAGGTTAGGTTAGGTTAAGTTAGGTAGTATTCGAGGTGTTTGATGGAGTTAGGTTAGGTTAGGATAGGTTAGGTTAGGTTAGGATAGAGGTGTTTGATGGAGTTAGGTTGGGTTAGGTTAGGTTAGGTTAGGTTAGGATAGAGGTGACTGATGGAGTTAGGTTAGGTTCGGTTAGGTGAGGTTAGGTTAGGTTAGGAATTAGGTTAGGTTAGGTTAGGTTAGGATAGACAGTTGGTCTGGAAAGAGATGATTTTCTACCTTGGATGTTACCCGCATTACATGGCGCCTGTCTGTCCTGAGTTGACGCAGGTGTTATGTTCTACCTTGGGTGTGAAGCGCATTACACCATGTGTTGGGGTGACCCACAATGAGTCTCTCAGAGCGAGGACAGTGCTTCTATTCGGAAATCGAGTAAATATTTCTACCATTGAGTGTGTTTTACCAACAAGAAAATAATGTTCGATTTTACGATAAAGTTTTCAAAACTAATTTGGAAATATCCAAAAATGGAGTCGTTCAAAGTAATTCTGGAGTACTCTAATGTATTTTGGAAGTGTTCCAATATATTTTAGGTTAGGTTAGGATAGGTTCGGCTAGGTTAGGTTAGGTAAGGTTAAGATAGGTTAGGTTAGGTTAGGTTAGGGTAGGTTAGGTTAGGTTAAGTTAGGTTAGGCTAGGTTAGGTTAGGTTAGGTTGGGTTAGGTTAAGTTAGGTTAGGTTAGGTTAGGCTAGGTTAGGTTAGGTAAGGTTAGGTTAGGGTAGGTTCGGTTGGGTTAGGTTAGGTTAAGTTAGGTTAGGTTAGGCTAGGTTAGGTTAGGTTAGGATAATTTAGGTAAGGTTAGGTTAGGTTAGGTTAGGATAAGTTAGGTTAGGTTAGGTTAGGTTAGGTTAGGTTAGGTTAGGATAAGTTAGGTTAGGTTAGGCTAGGTTAGGGATGTGTGTGTGTGTGTGTGTGTGTGTGTGTGGGGGATGTGGGATGTGGGTGATGTGGGATGTGGGTGTTGTTGTCGAACTAGAGATACCGAAAAGACGTTATAAGTGGGTTGTTTTTGTGACTTTTTCTGATGTAGTGTGGTCCCTTATTAACTTTAATGAACTAAAAGGGTTAAAACGAGAAAAAAATGGGGGGTGTGGGTGTTGTGACTTTCTGATGAAATTAGATAAAACGAGAAAAAATTGTGGGTGTTGTGGGTTGTGGGTGTTGTGGGATGTGGGTGTTGATCTTAGTTTATGGTGATTTTGGTGGTGTTTTGAGTGTATTCAGTGGTGTTTTAGTATTCAGTGGTGTATTTGGGAGTACTCAAATGGTGTTTTTGGAAGTGTTTCAGTGTTGTTTGGAAATGTTCAAAGGTGTTCAAAGGTGTTTTGAGTGTGTTCAAATGTTGTTTTTTTGAAGGTGATCAAGGGTGTTCAAGGGTGTTTTGAAGGTGTTCGAAGGTGTTTTGAGGTTATTCAAAGGTGTTTTGAGTGTGTTCAAATGATTATGAGAGTGTTTTGAATGTGATCAAAGGTGTTTTGAAGGTGTTCAAAGGTGTTTTGAAGTTGTTGAAGGGTGTTTTGAGTGTGTTCAAGGGTGTTTGAAGGTGTTGAAGGGTGTTTTGATTGAATTCAGCGGTGTTTTAGTAGTAATCAGTGGTGTAATTGGGAGTACTCAAATGGTGTTTTTGGAAGTGTTTCAGTGTTGATTGGAAATGTTCAAAGGTGTTTTTGAAAAGTGTTCAAGAGTGTTTTGAAGGTGTTCAAGGGTATTTGAAGGTGTTGAAGGGTGTTTTGATTGAATTCAGCGGTGTTTTAGTAGTAATCAGTGGTGTAATTGGGAGTACTCAAATAGTGTTTTGGAAATGTTCATGGGTGTTGTGGGATGTGGGTGTTGTGGGTGTTGTTGTCGAACTAGAGATACCGAAAAAAAATGTTATAAGTGGGTTGTTGTTGGGACTTTTTCTGATGTAGTGTGTCCCCTTATTAACTTTAATGAACTAAAAGGGTTAAAACGAGAAAAATTGTGGGTGTTGTGGGGTGTGTGTGTGCGTGTGTGTTAGGTGTCATAGAGTTTTTTTTTTGTGAAAATCTTGGTTACAGTGATGACATTAGTTAAAACGAGTAAAATTTGTTGGTAATTGATGAGGGTAGTGTAGTCGAATTAGAGTTACCGAAAAAAGATGATATAAGTGGGTTGTGATGAAATTAGTTTAAAACGATATTCAAAGGTGTTTTGAAGGTGTTCAAGGGTGTTTATGTGAGTATTCAAATGTTTATGAGAGTACTTTGGGGGTGTTCAAGTAAAGTGTTTGAGTTAGTTTTTGTGACTTTTTTCTGATGTATTGTGTCCCCTTAATAACTTTAATGAACTAAAAGGGTAAAAACGAGAAAATGCCTAGTCTGGAGACTGAGGGGATGAGTTGTAATTTAATGAAATGTGTAAGTGCAGATAAATTAGAGATGTCAAATCTTATTTGGGAGTACTCAAATAGTGTTTTGGAAATGTTCAAAGGTGTTTTGAGTGTGTTCAAATGTTGTTTTTGAGAGTGTTCAAGGGTGTTTTGAAGGTGTTCAAGGGTGTTTTGAAGGTGTTCAAAGGTGTTTTGAGGTTATTCAAAGGTGTTTTGAAGGTGTTCAAGGGTGTTTATGTGAGTATTCAAAGGTGTTTTTTGAAGGTGTACAAATGATTAAGAGAGTACTTATGAAGGTGTTCAAATGATGTGCAAGAGTACTTATGAAGGTGTTCTGGGAGTATTCAGAGATGATTTGGGGGTGTTCGAATGATGTTTTTGGAGTATTTCAGTGTTGTTTGGAAATGTATAAAGGTATTTTTTGTGAGTATTCAAATGATTTATGAGAGTGTTTTGAAGATGTTCAAAGTAAAAGTGCGTATTTAACTTCGTAATATGTAAAATTGTGAGTAGTGAATTTAACGAAAGTGGATGTAAGCGATGTGGTGACTTTCTGATGTAGTGTGCCCCACTTTAATGAACTAAAAGGGTTAAAACGAGAAAAATTGGGGGTTATGAGTGAAAATTGTGAGGTGTTGGTTGGAGTGTGAGGGTTTGGGAGGGTGGGTAAAAGGGTAGACAAGATTCAACCTGTGTGCGCGGTCATCACGTGACGTCACTACTATGTTCCCTTATTATCTTGAATGAACTAAAAGGACCGACCTGATTCAACCTGTGTGCGCGTGACGTCACTGACCCCCGAGTAAACGCTTCTTAGTTCATTTAACTTAATGAGAGGAAACTTTTAGTTCATTTGACTTAATGAGCGGAAACTTTTAGTTCATTTTAAAATAATAAGGGGAAGATGTTTAGACCTGTAGTAAGCATGCCCCCATAGGAGGAGTCTATTTTGAATGCTTACCCCCAGAGGGGGGATTCCAAAAACTTTGATCCGAGGAATTTCGAAAACCCCATAGGAGGGAATCCAAAAACTTGGTATTATCGAGAAAAATTTGAGGTTGGGGGGGGTGGGGTGAAAGTGGGAGGGGTAATCCAAAAATTTGATCCAAGGTGATCATAAGAAATTCAAAACCCCCCATAGGGGGGGGGGAATCCAAAAACTTGTATTATCGAGAAATTTTTGGGAATGGGGGGTGGAAGGAGGGAGGGGGAACCTTAAAAATTTGATCTGAGGAGATGGAGTCATGGTATTGTCGAGAAAATTTGGGGTGAAAGTGGGAGGGGTAATCCAAAAATTTGATCCAAGGAGATGGAGAATTTCGAAAACCCCATAGGGGGGATCCAAAAAACTTGATCCGAGGAGATGGAGTCATGGTATTGTCGAGAAAATTTGGGGTGAAAGGAGGGGTACCCAAAAAAAACTTGATCCAAGGAGATGGAGAATTTGATTTCGAGAAATTGTTTGGGGATGGGGGTGAAAGGAGGGGTACCCAAAAAATTTGATCTGAGGAGATGGAGAATTTCGAAAAACCCCATAGGGGGGAATCCAAAAACCTTGATCCGAGGAGATGGAGACTTTGATTTCGAGAAAAACTTGATCCGAGGAGATCATAAGAATTTCGAAACCCCCATAGGGGGGAATCCAAAAACTTGGTAATATTGAGAAATTTTTGGGATTGGGGGGTGGAAGGAGGGACAATCCAAAAAAAGCCTTGATCCAAGGAGACGGAGAATTTCGAAAACCCATAGGGGGATCCAAAAAATTTGATCCGAGGAGATGGAGAATTTCGAAAACCCCATAGGGGGGATCCAAAAAATTGTATTGTCGAGAAAATTTGGGGTGAAAGGAGGGGTACCCAAAAATTTGATCCAAGGAAATGGAGAATTTCGAAAACCCCATAGGGGGGAATCCAAAAACTTGGTAATATTGAGAAATTTTTGGGATTGGGGGGTGGAAGGAGGGACAATCCAAAAAAAACCTTGATCCAAGGAGATGGAGAATTTCGAAACCCCCATAGGGGGGAATGCAAAAACTTGTAATATCGAGAAATTTTGGGATGGGGGTGAAAGTGGGAGGGGTAATCCAAAAATTTGATCCAAGGAGATGGAGAATTTCGAAAACCCCATAGGGGGGGATCCAAAAAACTTGATCCGAGGAGATGGAGTCATGGTATTGTCGAGAAAATTTGGGGTGAAAGGAGGGGTACCCAAAAAAAAACTTGATCCAAGGAAATGGAGAATTTCGAAAACCCCATAGGGGGGAATCCAAAAACTTGGTAATATTGAGAAATTTTTGGGATTGGGGGGTGAAAGGAGGGGTACCCAAAAAATTTGATCTGAGGAGATGGAGAATTTCGAAAAACCCCATAGGGGGGAATCCAAAAACCTTGATCCGAGGAGATGGAGAGCATAAGAAAATGAAATTCAAAAAAAATTCGAAAAAAATCGGAAAAAAATTCGAGGCGCGGGGGCGATCCGGACGACGCTGCAGAAGGCGCAGCAGAAGGCGCGGGCGGGGGCTCGCGAAGGGCGCGGGCGGGCGCGCGGGCGGGGCGGGGCGCGCGGGCGGGGCGCGCGGGCGCGGCGCGCGGGCGGGCGCGCGGGCGCGCGGGGCGGGGGTCGCGAAGGGGGGTCGTGGGGCGGGGGTATTGGTTGGGGGGTCAAGGGTGAGGTAGTCTCGAGGGCGAGGTCATGGTCAAAACCGGAAGTAACACCTAGGTGTGAAAAGGTGACCCTCCAGCTGCTGGTCCTAGACCGGAAGGGTGCGCTCAGTGGAAGGCCTAAACCGGAAGGGTGCGCTCAGTGGAAGGCCCAAACCGGAAGGGTGCGCTCAGTGGAAGGCCCAAACCGGAAGGGTGCGCTCAGTGGAAAAATCGACTACTAATATATATATATATATATTTATATATATATATATATATATATATATATATATATATATATATATATATATATATTTGTATATTAACAAGTCGGCCGTCGCCCAACTATGCTGGATGACTCAAAAAACTAAGAAAATCCCCAAAAAGAAAATACATTCATCATTCAGTACTTTCACCTCATTTATACATAATCATCGTTTTCGCAGAGGCGCCCAGAAGAAACATATATAAAGATATATAAAATATCACCCCAAACTGCCAATATCCCAAACCCCTCCTTTAAACTGCAGGCATTGTAATTCCCATTTCCAGTACTCAAGTCCGGCTATATAAAAATAACCGGTTTCCCTGAATCCCTTCATTAAATATTACCCTGAATCCCTTCACTAAATATTATCCAACAGCTCGTCAGGTCCCAAAAACCATTCCTCTCCATTCACTCCTATCTATGTACACTTGCTGGAAGTCCAAGCCCCTCGCCCACAAAACGTCCTTTTCCCCATCCCCCCTTCCAATCTTTTCGAGGTCGCCCCTACCCCGCCTTCCTTCCCCTACAGATTTATACGCTCTACATGTCATTCTACTTTGATCCATTCTCTCTAACTGACCAAACCACCTCAACAGCCCCTCTTCAGCCCTCTGACTAATACTTTTATTAACTCCACACCTTCTCCTAATTTCCACACTCCGAATTTTCTGCATAATATTTACACCACACATTGCCCTTAGACACTACATCTCCACTGCCTCCAACCGCCTCCTCGCTGCAGCATTTACAACTCAAGCTTCACACCCTTATAAGAGAGTTGATACCACTATACTTCATACAGTCCCTTTTTTGCCTCCATAGATAACCTTTTTTGTCTCCACAGGTACCTCAACGCACCACTCACCTTTTTCTTTCATCAATTCTACGGTTAACATCATCCTTCATAAACCCATCCGCTGACACGTCAACTCCCAAATATCTAAAAACATTCACTTCTTCCATACTCCCTCTCTCCAATGTTATATCCATTTTTTCTTTATCTAAATCATTTGTTACCCTCATCGCATTACTCTTATCTAGTTCACTTTCAACTTTATACCTTTACACACCCTCCCAAACTCGTCCACTAACCTTTGCAACTTTTCTTTAGAATCTCCCATGAGCACAGTGTCATCAGCTAAAAGTAACTGTGTCAACTCCCACTTTGTATTTGATTCCCCATAATTTAATCCCACCCCTCTCACCAGCACCCTAGCATTTACTTCTTTTACAATCCCATCTACAAATATATTAAACAATCATGGTGACATTACACATCCCTGTCTAAGACCTACTTTTACCCGGAAGTAATTTCCCTCTCTTCTACACACGCTAACCTGAGCTTCACTATCCTCATAAAAACTCTTTACAGCATTTAGTAACTTACTACCTATTCCATATACTTGCAACATCTGCCATGTTGCTCCCCTATCCACTCTATCATATGCCTTTTCTAAATCCATAAATGCAATGAAAACTTCCCTACCTTTATCTAAATACTGTTCACATATATGCTTCAATGTAAACACTTGATCTACACATCCCCTACCCACTCTAAAACCTCCTTGCTCATCCGAAATCCTACTCTCTGTCTTACCTCTAATTATTTCAATAATAACCCTTCCTTCCACTTTTCCTGGTATACTCAGTAAACTTATTCTCCAATAATTTTTACAATGTCTTTTGTCCCCCTCTTTTATATATTTATTAAACAAAAATACCAACCACTCCAACACTATATCCCCCCTGCTTTTAACATTTTTGTCATGATTCCGTCAGTTCCAGCTGCTTTACCCCCTTTTATTCTATGTAATGCCTCACGCACCTCCCCCACACTCACATCCTGCTCTTCTTCACTCCAAAAGGTGTTATACCTCCCTGACCAGTGCATGAAATTACCACCTCCCTTCCTTCATCGACATTTAAAGGTTCCTCAAAATATTCCCGCCATCTACCCAATACCTCCATCTCCCCATCTACTAACTCCCCTACTCTGTTTTTAACTGAAATCCATTCGTTCCCTAGGCTTTCTTAACTTGTTTATCTCACTCCAATTTTTTTCTTATTGTCATCAAAATTTCTTGACAGCGCAGCTCCCACTCTATCATCTACTCTCCTTTTGCACTCTCTCACCACTCTCTTCACATTTTATTTACTCTCCATACACTCTGCTCTTCTTATAACACTTCTGCTTTGTAAAAACCTCTCATAAGCTGCCATTTTCTCTTTTATCACACTTTATACTTTATCATTCAACCAATCACTCCTCTTTTCTCTTGCACCCACCCTCCTATAGCCACTCTTGAGTTGTGTGCCGAAGCGTCGCCTGTTCCACGTGGGCGAAATGTGGTTTCTCTCATTTAGGGAACTCGGCCTTCATGAGATCGTCTTTCAAGGAGTTGTCCTTCTTCCACGCCAGCATCGGGGTTGTTTCGGGAAGTAGTCCATCCAGGAGGCTTGTGCGAATTCCGTTTCAATCCAGGTCCACCGTTGTTTCAGTTCCATCTTCAAGTCCTTAGCCCAGTCTGCGCTGAAGAGTGTCGTCAGTATTTGTCTGTTATCTTCTTTCCTTATCTTCGGTTGTAGCAGCTGCAGTCCGTCGAGTTTTCCCAGTTTCTCTTCCGCTTGTGTCAGGCAGGATTCCGGGTAGTCCCTCTTCCTAAAAAAGTCCCACATCTCTGCGAGCAAATGCTGGAATTCTCTGCTCTCACTACAAATACGTTTCACCCTCAGTGCTAGAGAGAAGGGGAGGGACTGCTTGAGGCTTTTCAGGTGGGAGGACGTTCAGTGGAGATATTGGTGTGCATTCCCCGGTTTGTAGTACGTCCTGGTGTGAAGATGTCTGTCTGCATTCAAGTAAACCACTGTGTCAAGAAAGGGAAGTTCGCAGTTATTTGATTCAAAAGTGAAACGAAGTGATGGGTGTGCTTCGTTCGCCCAGTCTACCAATTGTTGTATAGTATCACTTCCTCCTTCTATTAAGCAGAATATGTCATCTATCCAGGTGCATAAACGCTAACTATAACTCACTTTTCACATCCAACCCTTATTTTACTCCACATAATCCTTGAATTTATACATTTATATTCCCTTTTTTCCTGCGATAACTTATCCTTCAACATTATTGCTAATCCTTCTTTAGCTCTAACTCTATTTGAAACCCCTGACCTAATCCCATTTATTTCTCCCTACTGAAACTCTCCCACCCCCTTCAGCTTTGTTTCACTTAAAGTCAGGGCATCCAGCTTCTTCTAATTCATAACATTCACAATCATCTCTTTCTTATCATTCGCACAACATCCACGCACATTCAAACATCCCATTTTGACGTTTTTCTTCTTTTTCTTTTTAGTAGGCTATACAGGAAAAGGGGTTACTAGCCCATTGTTCTGGGCATTTTAGTTGACTTTTACAACACGCATGGCATACGGAGGAAAGATTGTTATTCCACTTCCCCATGGATATAAAAGGAAAAGTAATAAGAACAAGAACTATTAAGATAAAATCAAAGAAACTCAGATGAGTGTGTATACATAAATGTGTACATGTATGTGTAGTGTGACGTAAGTCTAAGTAGAAGTAGCAAGATGTGCCTGAGATCTGGCATGTTTATGAGACAGAAAAAAGACACCAGCAATCCTACCATTACGTAAAACAATTACAGGCTTTCGTTTTACACTCACTTGGCAGGATGGTAGAACCTCCCTGGGAGGTTGCTGTCTACCAACCTACTACTGTAATATATGTGTAATATATGTATATACATAAAATATATATATATATATATATATATATATATATATATATATATATATATATATATATATATATATATATATATATATATATATATATATATATACATATGTATATATATATATATATATATATATATATATATATATATATATATATATATATATATATATATGCCCAACCGATAGGGAGCCCCGATCACTAGCAGTCAACAATACCCACAACCCAGCAAACCTCCCCAGTGGGATCACCATCTATCCTTGGAAGAATGGCAAGCTCTTAGCATGGGACTACACCTGTGTGTCCACACTGTCCACACTATATCCATTACAGTGTCGGGCGACAGGGAGGAGCTGCTGACCACCGGGAGGAGTACAAGATCGGCAAGTACAGGGACATAAGCCAACAGTATCATTTTGTTCCAGTGGGATCAGAGACCTTGGGATCATGGGGGAAACATGCTACACCTTTCCTTAATGAACTGGGTTTCAGACTCATCGACACCACCAGGGACCCAAGGGCAGCCACTTTCATGTTCCAGCGCCTCAGAGTGGCCATTCAGAGAGGAAATGCTTGCTGCATACTGGGCTTGCGTCTGGCTTCAGAGGAGCTGGAGGAGATTCATAACCTTTGATATATTGTACCAATGTACTCATGTTTGTGTTTTCTGTCAATGTATTCTGTCTATTAATAAGGTACATATATAATATAAATTATAGGAGGTGGTAGGAGAAGAAAATATTTAAACAGCTCCGGGGATAACCTTGATTTTCCCTGAGGTACGTTTATTGTCTTCTCTGAGGATGAAGGTCCCCAGTAAAGTTCTAGAGGTGGTACCTCCCTGTTTAATATATATATATATATATATATATATATATATATATATATATATATATATATATATATATATATATATATATATATATATATATATATACCTGGAGGTTACCTGGAGGTTATTCCGGGGATCAACGCCCCCTCGGCCCGGTCCATGTCCAGGCCTCCCGATGGATCAGGGCCTGATCAACTAGGCTGTTACTGCTGGCCGCACGCAGTCCAACGTACGAGCCACAGCCCGGCTGATCCGGCAATGACTTTAGGTACCTGTCCAGCTCTCTCTTGAAGGCAGCCAGGGGCTTATTGGCAATTCCCCTAATGCTTGATGGGAGGCTGTTGAACAGTTTTGGGCCCCGTACACTTATGGTGTTTTCCCTTAGTGTACGAATGGCGCCCCTACTTTTCATTGGGGACATTTTGCATCGCCTGCCCAGTCTTTTACTTTCGTAAGGAGTGATTTCTGTGCGCAGATTTGGGACCATTCCTTCCAAGATTTTCCAAGTGTAGATTATGATATATCTCTCCCTCCTGCGTTCCAACGAGTACAAGTCAAGTGCTTCCAAGCGTTCCCAGTAGTTAAGGTGCTTGACAGAACTTATACGTGCAGTAAAGGATCTCTGTACACTCTCTAGATTTGCGATTTCACCTGCTTTGAATGGAGATGTTAATGTACAGCAGTATTCCAGCCTAGAGAGAACAAGTGATTTGAAAAGGATCATCATTGGCTTGGCATCTCTCGTTTTGAAAGTTCTCATTATCCATCCTATCATTTTCTTTGCACTTGCGATCGTGGCACTGTTGTGATCCTTGAAAGTGAGATCCTCAGACATTACTACTCCCAGGTCCCTTACATTATTTTTCCGCTCTATTGTATGGCCGGAGTCAGTAGTATACTCTGTTCTAGTTATTATCTCCTCAAGTTTTCCATAACGGAGTAGTTGGAATTTGTCCTCATTGAACATCATATTGTTTACCGTTGCCCACTGGAAAACTTTGTTTATATCTTCTTGGAGGTTAACCGCATCCTCAGCAGATGGCAGCCTCATGCAGATCCTAGTATCATCCGCAAAGGATGATATGGTGCTGTGGTGTATATCTCTGTCTATGTCTGATATGAGGATAAGGAATAAGATGGGGGCGAGTACTGTGCCTTGTGGAACAGAGCTCTTCACTATGGTAGCCTCCGATTTAACTCTGTTGATCACTACTCTTTGTGTTCGATTTGTTAGGAAGTTTGAAGATCCATCTCTCCACTTTCCCAGTTATTCCTTTAGCACGTATTTTATGGGCTATTACGCCATGATCGCATTTGTCAAATGCTTTTGCAAAGTCTGTGTATATTACATCTGCATTCTGATTTTCTTCCAGTGCATCCAAGGCCATGTCATAGTGATCCAGTAGTTGTGAGAGGCAGGAGCGACCTGCCCTGAACCCTTGTTGCCCTGGATTGTGCAGATTTTGGGAATCCAGGTGATTTGCAATCCTGCTTCTTAGCACTCTTTCAAAGATTTTTATGATGTGGGACGTCAGAGCAATTGGTCTATAGTTCTTAGCTAATGCTTTGCTGCCACCTTTATGGAGTGGGGCTATATCCGTTGTTTTAAGTGACTGGAATTTCACCCATGTTTGAAAGTTGATTATTTGTAGTTCTGTGGCAGTAGGTGCCTGCTAGACCTCTAACAGGCTTTGGCACTTTCAAGTTTCTTGAAATTTCAGTCTTGCTTTTCCCTATTTCACTTTTAAGATTTCGTTGTCACTTGTTGAGTTGTTCACTGACCCAGTCGCTATTACTGGCTTCTGCTGTGAGTGTGAGAGCATGAGAGAAAGAGATCTGCAGTTACTGGCGCTATGCATGTGGTGTCCTGACTTCAGTGCGCGTATATTCGAGTGTGTGGTGAATAATGGATGCTACGAACATTGAATGAAATATGAAGTTAACGCTTGGGTACTGACAAGGTGCGAGTGAGTCGATTCTTTAATAACCCGCATACATTCATCACCGCGGGAGCGTTGCCATGGCAATCCCCCCCATCCTCCGGGCTTCCTTAACTCTCTCAT
>NC_091302.1:30549665-30554665 GCF_038502225.1 Cherax quadricarinatus | reverse complement strand
TTCTCTGGTCACTACCCCTGAGACTCGCTTCAGCTTGCTTACCTCAAATTCTAGGACCTTTACCCTGGCTACTGCAGTTTCGAAGAATTGGGAGGCACATGTCGAAACTGCAGTAGCCAGGGTAAAGGTCCTAGAATTTGAGGTAAACAGGCTGAAGCAAGTCTCAGGGGTAGTGACCAGAGAAGACACACCATACGAAGCTGAGAGGCTGAACAGGAAGGAAGGAGATATGAAATATGCTTAAGTCCTATCAGCCTGCAAAGAAGGGCCAGGGAGTGGAAGGGAAGAGCAGATGGGTGCAGATGGAGAGGGAGATAAGTCGAATGCTGAGGCACAACCATGCTACCAAGAGCCACTGGAAAAATCAAGGGAGAAAATGGCCACATACAGACAGGAACCAGAGTCACAGAGGGAGAGGCAATGGGAGGAGGAAAGGGCAAAATCAGTGTTTATCCATGGGCTTCGGGAGAGAGAGGAAAGGACACACACTGAAAGACGGCAGGAAGAAAGAAAGGAGATTGAGAAAATCATCACGGAAATAGGGGGAGAAGACATGGACGAGATTGTAAATTTTCAGAGAATAGGGGGGTACTTGAAGGGGAGAAACCGACCGATCAAGCTGATTCTCAGGACAGAAACAGTGCGGAACAGGATCCTCCAAGAAAAACCACGGTTGAGAAGCTCGGAAGAGTACAAGGTGTTCCTAGACAGAGACAGAACACAAAAAGAGAGACAGCAGCTGAGGGAGAGAACAAAAAAGCGAAAGGAGCTAGGAAAGGAGACAAGGATGGAACCAGCAGAGGTCAGTCAGAGCAGAACAGAGCAGCAAGAGCAAGCACACACACAACTATCCTCAGAACCCCACAACCTATCACACCATCCCAACACACAATAAAATCCATACCCACACCTTCCACCCAATCCCCAACCATAGAATCCCACAGCATGCTACCAGGTCTCCCACCCCCACAGGCCCCCCAATCCACAGTGTTGGAAAGGAAACTGAAGGTATGGTACACAAACGCTGATGGAATAACAAACAAGTGGGATGAGTGGCACGAAAGAGTCAAAGAGGCATCACCAGACATCATAGTAATCACAGAAACCAAGCTTACAGGTATGATAACAGATGCCATCTTCCCAACGGGATACCAGATCCTGAGGAAAGACAGAAGGAACAGGGGGGGGGAGGAGTGGCATTGCTGATCAAACACCGATGGAATTTTGATGAGCTGGAGAGAGGAGACAGCGAAGAAGAAAGTGATTGCATAACGGGAACGCTTCACTCCGGAGGTCCCAAGGTGATAATTGCAGTGATGTATAACCCACCACAGAACAGCAGGAGGCCAAGGCAAGAGTATGACGAGAGCAATAGAGCGATGGTTGACACACTGGCTGCAGTGGCCAGAAGAGCTCATACATGCAGGGCAAAGCTCCTGATCATGGGCGACTTTAACCACAAGGAGATCGAATGGGAGAACTTGGAGCCACATGGGGGCCAAGATACATGGAGGGCTAAGATGATGGAGGTGGTACTGGAAAACTTCATGTACCAACACGTAAGGGACACTACAAGAGAGAGAGGAGAGGATGAACCAGCAAGACTGGACTTAGTATTCACCTTGAGTAGTGCAGATATTGAGGACATCACATATGAAAGACCCCTTGGGGCCAGCGATCATGTGGTTTTGAGCTTCGAATACACAGTAGAGCTACAAGTGGAGGGGGAAGCAGGAAGGCCAGGACGAATGAAACCAAACTACAGGAAAGGGGACTACACAGTAATGAGGAACTTCCTGAATGAGGTTCAGTGGGACAGAGAACTGGCAGGGAAACCAGTTAATGAGATGATGGAATATGTAGTCACAATGTGCAAGGAGGCTGAGGAGAGGTTTGTACCCAAGGGTAACAGGAATAATGAAAAAGCCAGGATGAGCCCATGGTTCACTCAAAGATGCAAGGAGGCAAAAACCAAGTGTGCTAGGGAATGGAAGAAATATAGAAGGCAAAGGACCCAGGAGAATAAGGAGAGCAGTCGTAGAGCCAGAAACGAATATGCACAGATAAGAAGGGAGGCTCAACGTCAATATGAAAACGACATAGCAGCAAAAGCCAAATCTGACCCGAAGCTGTTATACAGCCACATCAGGAAGCAAACAACCGTCAAAGACCAGGTAATCAGACTAAGGAAGGAAGGAGGAGAGACAACAAGAAATGACAGTGAAGTATGTGAGGAACTCAACAAGAGATTCAAAGAAGTGTTCTCAGAGGAGACAGAAGGGGCTCCAGAAAGACGGAGAGGTGGGGTACACCACCATGTGCTGGACACAGTACACACAACAGAGGAAGAAGTGAAGAGGCTTCTGAGTGAGCTAGATACCTCAAAGGCAATGGGGCCAGATAACATCTCTCCATGGGTCCTGAGAGAGGGAGCAGAGGCGCTATGTGTACCCCTAACAACAATATTCAATACATCTATCGAAACTGGGAGATTGCCTGAGGCATGGAAGACAGCAAATGTGGTACCAATCTTTAAAAAAGGAGACAGACATGAAGCACTAAACTACAGACCAGTGTCACTGACATGTATAGCATGCAAAATCATGGAAAAGATTGTCAGAAGAATGGTGGAACATCTAGAAAGGAATGATCTCATCACCAGCAGACAACATGGTTTCAGAGACGGGAAATCCTGTGTCACAAACCTACTGGAGTTCTATGACATGGTGACAGCAGTAAGAGAAGAGAGAGAGAGGGGTGGGTGGATTGCATTTTCTTAGACTGCAAGAAGGCGTTTGACACAGTACCACACAAGAGATTAGTGCAAAAACAAGCAGGAATAACAGGGAAGGCACTGCAATGGATCAGGGAATACTTGTCAGGAAGACAGCAGCGAGTAATGGTACGAGGTGAGGTGTCAGAGTGGGCACTTGTGACCAGTGGGGTCCCACAGGGGTCATTCCTAGGACCAGTGCTGTTTCTGGAATTTGTGAACGACATGACGGAAGGAATAAACTCCGAGGTGTCACTGTTTGCAGATGACGTGAAGTTGATGAGAAGAGTTCATTCGATCGAAGACCAGGCAGAAATACAAAGGGATCTGGACAGGCTGCAGACCTGGTCCAGCAACTGGCTCCTGGAGTTCAATCCCACCAAGTGCAAAGTCATGAGGATTGGGGAAGGGCAAAGAAGACCGCAGATGGAGTACAGTCTAGGGGGTTAGAGACTACAAACATCACTCAAGGAAAAAGATCTTGGGGTGAGTATAACACCAGGCACATCTCCTGAAGCGCACATCAACCAAATAACTGTTGCAGCATATGGGCGCCTGGCAAACCTCAGAACAGCATTCCGACATCTTAATAAGGAATCGTTCAGGACCCTATACACCGTGTACGTTAGGCCCATATTGGAGTATGCGGCACCAGTTTGGAACCCACACCTAGCCAAGCATGTAAAGAAACTAGAGAAAGTGCAAAGGTTTGCAACAAGACTAGTCCCAGAGCTAAGAGGTATGTCCTATGAGGAGAGGTTAAGGGAAATCAACCTGACGACACTGGAGGACAGGAGAGATAGGGGGGACATGATAACGACTTACAAAATACTGAGAGGAATTGACAAGGTGGACAAAGACAGGATGTTCCAGAGACTGGACACAGTAACAAGGGGACACAGTTGGAAGTTGAAGACACAGATGAATCAAAGGGATGTTAGGAAGTATTTCTTCAGCCACAGAGTAGTCAGGAAGTGGAATAGTTTGGGAAGCGATGTAGTGGAGTCAGGATCCATACATAGCTTTAAGCAGAGGTACGATAAAGCTCATGGTTCAGGGAGAGTGACCTAGTAGCGACCAGTGAAGAGGCGGGACCAGGAGCTTGGACTCGACCCCTGCAACCTCAACTAGGTGAGTTCAACTAGGTGAGTACATACACACACACACACATACATGCACACACACACACATACATACACACACACACACACACACACACATACATACACACACACACACACACACACACATACACACACACACACACACACACACACACACACACACACCCCTGCGGGGTCCCGCAGGGGTCAGTCCTAGGACCAGTGCTGTTTCTGGTATTTGTGAACGACATGACGGAAGGAATAGACTCTGAGGTGTCCCTGTTTGCAGATGACGTGAAGTTGATGAGAAGAATACACTCGATCGAAGACCAGGCAGAACTACAAAGGGATCTGGACAGGCTGCAGACCTGGTCCAGCAATTGGCTCCTGGAGTTCAATCCCACCAAGTGCAAAGTCATGAAGATTGGGGAAGGGCAAAGAAGGCTGCAGACGGAGTACAGTCTAGGGGGTCAGAGACTACAAACCTCACTCAAGGAAAAAGATCTTGGGGTGAGTATAACACCAGGCACATCTCCTGAAGCGCACATCAACCAAATAACTGCTGCAGCATATGGGCGCCTAGCAAACCTCAGAACAGCATTCCGACATCTTAATAAGGAATCGTTCAGGACCCTGTACACCGTATACGTTAGGCCCATATTGGAGTATGCGGCACCAGTTTGGAACCCACACCTAGCCAAGCACGTAAAGAAACTAGAGAAAGTGCAAAGGTTTGCAACAAGACTAGTCCCAGAGCTAAGAGGTATGTCCTACGAGGAGAGGTTAAGGGAAATCAACCTGACGACACTGGAGGACAGGAGAGATAGGGGGACATGATAACGACATACAAAATACTGAGAGGAATTGACAAGGTGGACAAAGACAGGAAGTTCCAGAGATTGGACACAGTAACAAGGGGACACAGTTGGAAGCTGAAGACACAGATGAATCACAGGGATGTTAGGAAGTATTTCTTCAGCCACAGAGTAGTCAGTAAGTGGAATAGTTTGGGAAGCGATGTAGTGGAGGCAGGATCCATACATAGCTTTAAGCAGAGGTATGATAAAGCTCACGGCTCAGGGAGAGTGACCTAGTAGCGATCAGTGAAGAGGCGGGGCCAGGAG
>NC_091302.1:30539665-30547165 GCF_038502225.1 Cherax quadricarinatus | reverse complement strand
ACACTGTAAGTACGTGCCGGTCAAGCCCCAGGAGGTTGGGGGTCAGGTCACAATAAAATTGTGGGCAGCAAAGGACCACTGAGACTACATTACAACGCACAAGCCACATAATAAACCCACACATAATTCCACTGACACACACACACACACACACACACATATCCAGACTCACACATACACTCTCCCCCCCTCACCACCGACATCTCACTTCTTCTCCTGATCCCTCCCCTCCTTCGTTCACCCTCCGCTCCCCCGTTCACCCTCCCCCTCCCCACCCCTCCCCACTCCTCTCCCACATAGCCACAGTTCCTCCACTACCTCCCCCCCACACTCTGACATACACACTACTAACCTAACATACAGAACTAATAGGTTTCCCACTCTGAGGCAATCAGGATTAAACAAAAATGGGTTGTCAGAGAGCAACAAGAAAAACCAAGGGACAGGAGGAGGAAGCTGCAAAGGAAGATTGGGCAGCAGAGCTCATAAAAAGAGATCATGAATGGGAAAAGAAACTAGAAGAACTTAGCATGAGAATGGAAGAGAGGATAGATATGGAAAGCAGGAAGTGGGAGGTGCATGTCAAAGCAGCAGAGGCTAGGATACAGAGTTTAGAAGAGGAACTGAAAAATCTGAAACAGCCTAAAGAACTAAAGAACATTTTGGGATTGACAACAGAGACTGCTACCTAAGCCACAAATAAGGGGACTGTAGGGAAAGAAGGGGCACAACTGCATGGGGAAGCTCTATCAGAGGAGACTGTAGTAAATGAAAGAGCTAAGCTTTATGTGGAGGCCCTAACAGACAACAACAGAGCCCAAGGAAAGCCGAGAAGGGAAAATGACAGGCCACTGAGCCCAAATACATTAGCCAGTGAAACTGAAGAAAGGAAAGCTGCGGTGCAGGAAACCAAATTAAATGAGGGGATACACAGGGATACGCAGTGGGAGAATGAAAGGGTGAGGTCAGTCTTTGTGTATGGGCTCCAGGAAGTTGAAGGGGAAACATATGAAGCAAGAAAACAAGGGGAAAAAAAACAATTGAAAGCATCATGAAAGCAATAGGAGAAGACGACATGACCCAGCTGGAAAATTTTTCAGAGAATAGGGGGGTTTGTAAAAAAAAGAACCCGGCCAGTGAAAGTGACCTTCAAGGCAGAAGCAACTCAGACCAGGATCCTGCAGGAGAAAGCACGATTAAGGGACATGCCGGCATACAGGAAGGTGTATCTCGACCGCGACAGAACACAAGAAGAAAGGCAGAAACTGAGAGAGATGGTACAAAGGCGAAAGGAGGAAAGAGAGGGGATTGAGAAGACAGACAGGAGATCCCAGACCCAGGAAGAAGATCAAATACAGCCTCCCTCACAACTTCCTATAGAAGCCTCCCAACCAGGTCAACCCCAGTGCAACCAAACACTATAAATCAAAACACCCATGCCACATCCCATGCTCCCACCCACTACATTACAAACTCCACCCCCACAGCAACAACCCATAGTTCCTTACCAGGTCTCCCGCTTCCCCAACCCCAACATACCTCCCAGACCACAGTCTTAGAAAAGAAGTTGAAGGTGTGGTATACAAATGCAGATGGAATAACAAACAAGTATGAGGAGTGGCACGAAAGAATCAAAGAGACATCCCCAGACATAATAGCACTCACAGAAACAAAACTCACCAGAATAATAACAGATTCAATCTTTCCATCCGGATACCAAATCCTCAGGAAAGACAGAGGGAGGAGAGGGGGAGGAGGAGTTGCACTGCTCATTAAAAACCAGTGAGATTTTGAGAAAATGGAAGGAATGGATGGCATGGGCGAAAGGGACTACTTAGTAGGAACAATCCAGTCTGAGGGACATAAGGTGATAATAGCAGTAATGTACAACCCACCACAGAACTGCAGGACCCCCATGGGGGTCCCGAAACATGGAGAGCCAAGATGATGGATGTGTTACTGGAAAACCTCATGCATCAACATGTTAGAGACACTACCAGAGAGAGAGAGGAGAGGATGAACCAGCAAGGCTGGACCTTGTATTCACCATGAGTAGTTCGGACATCGAGGGTATCATGTATGAAAGGCCCCTGGGAGCTAGTGTTCATGTGGTTCTGTGCTTCGACTACATAGTTGAGCTCCAAGTGGAGAGAGTAGCAGGAATAGGCTGGGAAAAACCAAACTTCAAAAGGGGGAACTACTCAGGCATGAGGAACTTCCTTCAAGACATTCAGTGGGAGAGGGAACTGACAGGAAAACCAGTACAAGAAATGATGGACTATGTAGCAACAAAATGCAAGGAGGCAGAGGAGAGGTTTGTTCCCAAGGGAAACAGAAATAATGGGAAGAACAGAACGAGTCCTTGGTTCACCCAAAGGTGTAGGGAGGCAAAAACTAGGTGTACTAGAGAATGGAAAAGGTACAGAAGACAGAGAACTCAGGAAAATAAAGAAATCAGCCGAAGAGCCAGAAACGAATATGCACAGATAAGAAGGGAGGCTCAGAGACAATATAAAAATGACATAGCATAAAAAGTAAAGATTGACCCGAAGCTGTTGTACAGCCACATCAGGAGGAAAACAACAGTCAAGGACCAGGTAATCAGACTGAGGAAGGGTGATGGGGAATTCACAAGAAACGACCGGGAGGTATGTCAGGAGCTCAACACAAGATTTAAAGAGGTATTTACAGTGGAAACCAGTAGGACTCCAGGAAATCAGAACAGGGGGGCACACCAGCAAGTGCTGGATGAGGTACATATAACCAAGGAGGAGGTAAAGAAGCTGCTATGCGAACTTGACACCTCAAAGGCGGTGGGACCAGACAACATCTCTCCATGGGTCCTTAAAGAGGGAACAGAGATATTGTGTGGGCCATTAACAAAGATCTTCAACACATCATTTGAAACTGGGCAACTCCCTGAGGTATGGAAAATTGCAAATGTAGTCCCAATTTTTAAAAAGGGAGACAGACATGAGGCACTAAACTACAGACCTGTATCACTAACGTGTATAGTATGCAAGGTCATGGAGAAGATCATCAGGAGGAGAGTGGTGGGGCACCTGGAAAGAAACAAGTGTATAATTGACAACCAGCACGGTTTCAGGGAAGGAAAATCCTGTGTCACAAACCTACTAGAGTTTTATGACAAGGTGACAGAAGTAAGACAAAAGAGAGAGGGGTGGATCGACTGCATATTTTTGGACTGCAAGAAGGCCTTCGACACAGTTCCTCACAAGAGGTTACTGCAAAAGCTAGAGGATCAGGCACACATAACAGGAAAGGCACTGCAATGGATCAGAGAATACCTGACAGGGAGGCAACAACGAGTCATGGTACGCGACGAGGTGTCAAAGTGGGCGCCTGTGACAAGCGGGGTTCCACAGGGGTCAGTCCTAGGACCTGTGCTATTCTTGGTATATGTGAACGACATAACGGAAGGGATAAACTCAGAAGTGTCCTTGTTTGCAGATGATGCGATGTTAATGAGAAGAATCAAATCGGATGAGGGTCAGGCAGGACTACAAAGAGACCTGGACAGGCTACAAGCCTGGTCCAGCAACTGGCTCCTTGAATTTAACCCTGCCAAATGCAAAGTCATGAAGATTGGGGAAGGGCAAAGAAGACCGCAGACACAATATAGTTTAGATGGCCAAAGACTGCAAACCTCACTCAAGGAAAAAGATCTGGGGGTGAGTATAACACCGAGCATATCTCCTGAGGCGCACATCAATCAGATAACTGCTGCAGCATACGGGCGCCTGGCAAACCTACGGATAGCGTTCCGATACCTCAGTAAGGATTCGTTTAAGACTCTGTATACCATTTACGTCAGGCCCATACTGGAGTATGCAGCACCAGTTTGGAATCCATACCTAGTCAAGCACGTCAAGAAATTAGAGAAAGTGCAAAGGTTTGCAACAAGACTAGTCCCAGAGCTACGGGGATTGTCCTACGAAGAAAGGTTGAGGGAAATCGGCCTGACGACACTGGAGGCCAGGAGGGTCAGGGGAGACATGATAACGACATACAAAATACTGCGCGGAATAGACAAGGTGGAAAAAGACGGGATGTTCCAGAGAAGGGACACAGACACAAGAGGTCACAATTGGAAGTTGAAGACTCAGATGAATCAAAGGGATGTTAGGAAGTATTTCTTCAGTCATAGAGTAGTCAGGCCGTGGAATAGCCTAGAAAGTGACGCAGTGGAGGCGGGAACCATGCATAGTTTTAAGGCGAGGTATGATAGAGCTCATGGGGCAGGGAGAGAGAGGACCTAGTAGCAATCAGTGAAGAGGCGGGGCCAGGAGCTGTGAATCGACCCCTGCAACCACAAATAGGTGAGTACAAATAGGTGAGTACACACACACACACACGCACACACACACACACACACACACATACACACACGGAGAGTAGATTTAGTATCACTGACAGGTAGACTGGCTAAGGAGGAGTAAGCGAGGAGAGTTATTTTTAGCGCACACTCTCACTCTCTCACACCCACACACTGGGCAGCTAGGAATCTAGGAAATAGGAATAATAGAAAGAAGGATAAACATAGAAGGAGATAGAGGCTGAGTCAGCATGAAGTCAAAGTCAGGCCAGACTGTGCAAACATTCTGAGCACCCATGCGCACATATAATGCACACACATGTATTCAAACCCAAAACCAACATTCATATAAGCACACACATATACACACATACATATAAGCACATACACGCCAACTGACACCTCACTGTGACTTGATAGTAATCTACCCATTCCCTTCCTCAACAAATTCTCTCTCTCTCTCTCTCTCTCTCTCTCTCTCTCTCTCTCTCTCTCTCTCTCTCTCTCTCTCTCTCTCTCTCTCTCTCTCTCTCTCTCTCTCTCTCTCTCTCTCTCTCTCTCTCTCTCCTTCTCTCTTCCTAGAACTTTAAACTCTGCCAGTGAATTTATAAGATATATCCCTCTAGCGCTTGGAACTAATCTTGCAGAAAATAATATCTAACGAGTCAAAAAAGGAGAATCAGTGTACAATAATAAAGCAGAGCCATACTCTCAGAGGGAAACTTTAGGCCTAGCGTGTCCGTGAAAAATAATAATAGAACTTTTTTGTTAGAGAAAAGACAATCTCCCTGATAATATTGTGTTATACATAGTGTTGTAGTGTATACCACAGTGGTACCTAAGTATATGAAAAATAAATGATAAGGTGAAATTTAAAACTGAAATGTTAGGCCCAAAGAGGTAGGTTCATGTTGTCAACAGTTGTCAGCAGTCGTCAGAACCCTCCCACGCAGGTCCGCTAGTGTACCTGACTTATAATTAGTGATTCCAGGGAGTAAAATATTCCTGTTGAAAGCTAGCTAGGAGAGTTGTCTAGTATTGTAAGCCGACCACCACCATGAAGATCTGTGTAGTCTGCAGAAAGGGTAAGGGACGCAGACAGGCCTGGATTGCTTGCCATCTGTGTGGTCAATGGTCCCATAGTATATGCAGGGATTTAAAACCAGTGACCACACTTGACACAAACTCAGAGATGTTTTTGGGTCTGCCCAAACGAGATACACCTGTATGGGGAAATGACATCTATATTAAAAGAACATCAATAAAAGATCCTTCTTGAAAGACATGTCAGCATGGTATGAAAGCTAGGAAAAAAATAAGTGGTAGGGACGGAGCTGTCTTGGACAGTACTCCTGAAGGGGGCTAGTGCTGTCCTGGAGGACAGTGCTGAGGGTGTTAGTGTTGTCCTGGAGGACAGTGCTGAGGGTGCTAGTGTTGTCCTGGAGGAAAGTGCTCCAGAGGGTCCTAGTGATGTCTTAGAAGACAGCGCTCGTCAGGGTACTAGTATTGTCCTGGAGGATACTGAAGACAATGTTATTCAGTCCACAGAGGTTCAAAATAGAGATACTGCTGGAGATGGAAGCACTGATGTCCAAAGATATTGAGGAAACAGGAAAAATAAATGCACCAGCAGTGAACGCAGCTACAGTAAATCCCAACAAACAGAGGTACAATCTATGTAAATACTGTGCCTTGGGTATCTGCAGGCACGGTACATCTGGTAAAACAGGTGGGACATGCACCTTTGACCATCACAAAAAATATCGCACCCACATGACAACAGGAGAGTGCAACTTCCCTTCTTGTAACTTATTTCACCCAGAAATGTGTCACTCATCAATCCATGAAAGAAAATGTTATAATGCATACTGCCAGGCACATCATCTAAAGGGGACTAGAAGACACAAAAGAGAGGAGCCACAACCTCTCCAGGGACAGAAGTTTTTTAGGGCCAGAAGAGAAAAAAGACTGGCAAGCAATGACAATAGTCCTACACCACCTGAAAACACTTCTGGAGGAGAGGCACGGACATTGGACTCTACCTCAGAACAACAGATACTACAGCCAGCAAATAAAACCCCCCTAAATTCCACCAATACGACATTTGTCTTTACAAACATACAGGGTCTAAAGCCGTCAAAACACAACAAAATTCCTTACATCAAGTGACTGCTCACAGAGTCAAATGCAATGTTTGCAGCATTCACAGAGACCCACATAAAGGATCATTATGACAACGAAATATGGATACCAGGTTATAACCTATTCCGTTGCGACAGACTAAACAGGCAACAAGGGGGGTTGGCCTGTACGTCACAGAGTCGCTCATTTGCACAGAACTATTAAACATCTCAAATGATGTAGTTGAAGTTTTGGCAGTAAAGATCGATAACCAAAACCTTGTCATTGTGGTAGTATACAAGCCTCCAGATGCAACTTCCCAGCAGTTCCAGGAGCAGCTTCAGAAAATTGACCACGGTCTGGAAAATCTCCCAACTCCTGCCCCAAACATCTTACTACTAGGAGATTTCAACCTGAGACACCTAAAATGGAGGAGTATAGCAAACAATGTTTTAGCAGAGATCACCCCGGGAGGCAGCTCAGATGAAAATTCACACACACACGAACTATTAAATCTCTGCAACAAATTCACCTTAAACCAGCAAATAGTAGAGCCTACAAGACTAGAAAATATGCTGGACCTCATCTTCACTAACAATGACGATCTGATACGTAATATAACTGTATCAAAGACAATTCACTCAGATCACAACATAATAGAGGTACAGACATGTATGCACAGGGCTCTGGACCAGCAAAATGTGAGCAGTCATGAAGGTCTCTTCACGAAATTCAATTTCAATAACAAAAACATACAATGGGATCAAGTAAACCATGTCCTAAATGAAACAAGCTGGGAAGATATCCTAAACAACACGGATCCGAACATTTGCCTTGAAAAAATTAATTCTGTGGTTCTTGAGATCTGCTCAAGACACATTCCATTAAGAAAAAGAAAGAGAAGATGTAAACTAGAAAGAGAGAGACGTTCCCTATACAGATGAAGGCGAAGAGTCACAGAGCTGCTGAGTGGGGTCAATATATCTGAAATACGAAGGGAGGCACTAGTCAATGAAATTGCAAATGTCGAACTAAAGCTGAAG